>NW_007836514.1:0-738 GCF_000696425.1 Galeopterus variegatus
AAACACAATGGACTTGTGATTAAAAAGAAATATTACTGATAAAAAGCAAATGAGAATTATTGTTTTCCAGAAAAAAGAAATCTTTTCATAGAATCCTTTGAGTTTATGTTTTTTAAACCTGTCTTAAAACATATTTTTTAGAGACTTTAGAAGAGTCTTTTCTTGAGAAAGTAGGAAAAAAAAACTAAATTAAGTCAATCTGTTTAGGATTCTGGGCTCATAAGCAAGTAATCTGATATTTAAGAAAAAAATATATTTATCCAGAGACTCTGGGAAATCTGAATTCTTGGGCAAAAGAGATGAGAATTATTAGTTGTCTGAATTACTTGTGCTGGTGAGCTCTCTGTGGTCCTCAAATTAGCTATGGCAGTGTATTGTTACAGGTATTAGTCAACTCATTTATAAAGAGTGGATAAGTGTCAGGACCAGCAGAAAAAAAAAAGTAATAATCTAGTTTAAACTGTAATTTCAGCTCCTCTATTTAGGATGATCGAATACACCATTGTCATTGCTCTGCGTTGTATTTATAGATGATAATATTGGTACAAAATACATATACTCAGTTAAGTCTTATAAAATAAGATCACCAACATCTTAAATAACTCTCATGAAGAGCCTAATTCACTGGTCACTTAAGCATTCATATAATGATCATTAACGTAAGTTATTTCCTTCTATGAGTTCAATGGTTTTCAATCAAGAATAGCATTTAATGGGTGTTGGACAGGCCTGATAAAC
>NW_007836515.1:0-737 GCF_000696425.1 Galeopterus variegatus
TGGAACTACCTTCTGAAAGTGCAATTGAAATGCCACCTCAGAGGCAACTCTCTGCAAGGATAGGATGCCATTCTTTAGGGTGCGGTGTATGCATTAAATCAGAGGCTCCTATATTGTGTTATGTCCCAAACAGGAAAAATACATGAGCCTATGAATCAATGGATGGAAGCAGGAGTGACCCTACTTAACTTCATTCCCAATGACTTACTGGTTTAATTGGTATTTCCTGTCCCCACAACTCTGGGCTCTGCAAGGTTACAGTCCTGGTCCCCAAAGGAACACACTCTTGCAATGGGACACAGCAAGGCACATTCTTTGTGTGCTTGCTTATGTGTGTTTATGGGATGTTTGTGAGGTTGTGCATGTGTGTGTGTGGAAGTGAATGTATGTGTTATGTGTTTGGACGTGAGAGATATTTCTGCATGTGCATGTGTTGTATGTGATGAGGTGCCTGTTATGTGGCATATGTATGTATGTGTGTTGTGTGTATGTAGTGGAGCTGTGTATGTTGTGGCATGAGGGTATGTTTTGCATGCAGGGTAAGTATGTGTGTGTGGTTTGTGTATGTGTACATGTAGTGTGTACATGTGGGTGGTATGTGGAGGACATGTGTAGATGAGGGTGATGTGTGTGATATATGTACATGTGTGTAATATGTGTTGAATATGTATGTGTAGGGTTTATGAGGGTGTGTATGGTATGTACATATAGAATATGTATATGCGCATGTATGGTGT
>NW_007836516.1:0-737 GCF_000696425.1 Galeopterus variegatus
TTAGCCACTCTTTTAGAGTTGGGCTACTGGCAACAAATTCTTTTCCTAAAGGATATTTTCATTGGATTTAGAATTCTGGCTTGACAATTCTTTTCTTTCAGCACTTGAAAAATATTGTGCAACTCCATTCTGAACTTCATGATTTCTGATGAGAAACCTACTATCATACAAATTGTTATTGCCTTATAGGTAATGTGTCATTTCTCTCTCACTGTTTTTGAGATATTTCCCTTGAATTTGGTTTTCAAAAATTTGACAATGATGTTTCTTCGTGTTGATTTCTTTGGGTTTATACTGTTTGAGGTTTGTTTGGCTTCTTGAATCTCTGGATTTATGTCTTTTGCCAATTTGGGAAGTTCTTAGCCATTATTTCTATGAGAACTTTTCCAGTCCCACCCTCTTTCTCCTTTCTTTCTGGGACTTCAATGACAAATATGTTAGATCTTTGGTTATTGTCCCACAGGTCCCTGAAGCTCTGTTCATTTTTTTTACAATCAATTTTCTATTTGTTGTTCAGATTGGGTAATTTCTATTGTTCTATGTTTAGTTCACTAATTCTTTCTTTGTTCCCACCATTCTGCTGTTGAGCCCATATGTTGACTTTCTAATTTTAACTATGCCTTTAATTTCTAAAATTTTTGTTGATGTTTCTTTATATTTTCTATTTTTTGCTGATACTATTTTTTCAATTGTTTCTAATACATTCATAGTTGTTCATTGAAGCACTTTTAAAAGTC
>NW_007836517.1:0-737 GCF_000696425.1 Galeopterus variegatus
GGCAACACTGAGGGTTGCGATCCGTTGCTGGACACGGAAAAAAGACAAAAAGACAAAAAAACAACAACAACAACAAAAAAAACATAAACTGAAAATTAGCTCTCTCAACTTTCTTCTAAATTTTATTTTTAAAGGAAATCAGTATTCATTGTTTCTTCTACATCTTTACAAAGATATTCTGTGTGTTTGAATGTATGTGTGCATGTGATTTTTTTTAAATAATGTGAACAAACTCAATCATCATTTCTTTTTGTAAATTTTTACTTGAAGACTATTCTTAGCAGTTTATATATAGAGCTTCCTCATTCTTCAGTGGCTACATATATTCTATATATATATTTCACTGTATGTAAGCAATTTAATTTATACACCAATACTGTATTAAAAATATTTCCTTTGATTTGATAGATGTGTTTGGTTTGAAATATGTAGTAACATCATGTTATATTTTTTCTTGTTATGTTATCTTCTTTTGTTATATTGTATGTTCTTTGTTCTATTTATTTTTGTGATACTAACACAGAATATATTTTGTTTCAGTGAATATATGTATAACTTTAACCGATTACATGCTTACTGTTTTATTTTGTAAATAGTATTCATTATACTATTAGTAAAGAGAAATGAAATAAATACACTTTTACTTAATTTCTCTTCTCTACACTTAATTTTTGCTGATACGTTTATTTAATGAAATATATTTAAACTCCTATTATTTTATTATTATGTATAATGAT
>NW_007836518.1:0-737 GCF_000696425.1 Galeopterus variegatus
CTGAGCGAGGCGTGGGAGCAACGCCGAGGGTTGCAGTCCCGTTGCCGGTCCCCAGTCCGGTGCGGGGGCAACGCTGAGGGTTGCGATCCGTTGCTGGACACGGAAAAAAGTCAAAAGACAAAAAAATAAATTAAAAAAAAAAAAATGGATATTGAGATGTAGAAGATGGAAACTAGACCCCTATCTCTCACCATTCATAAAAATCAACTCAAAATGGACTAAAGACCTAAATTTAAGAACTGAACCTATGAAACTACTAGAAGAAACACTCAGAAAACACTAAAAGAAATGGGAGTGGGAAGTGGGGTTGTGGGTGAGCCTATGAAGGCACAGGCAACTAAGCAAAATACACAAAAGAGACTACATCAAACTGAAAAGCTTCTGTACAGCAAGGGATACTATCAACAAACTAAAGAGACAACCTACAAAATGCGAGAAAGTATTTGCAAACCACACATTAGACAAGGGACTAATATCCAGGATATATAAGGAAATTAAAGCAAAAAATAAAATAAAATAATCCAATTTAAAAATCAGCAAAGGACATGAAAAAACATTTCTCAAAAGAAGACAAACAAATGGCCAAAAAGCACATGAAAAAATTTTAATGCAAATTAAAACCATGAGATTTCATCTCACCCCAGTTAGTATGGCTACTATGAATAAGACAGAAAAAAAATGCTGGAAAGGATGCAGAGAAAAGGGAATTCTTTTACACCATTGTTGGGAATGTAAAT
>NW_007836519.1:0-737 GCF_000696425.1 Galeopterus variegatus
TTCAATATCAATACTGATCAAAAAAAATTTTGATATTATGTACCCTTGTATGGTATGATGGGAATGGCACTTTACCTTTGTGGTGTTTTTCCCCCAAATATATGATATAATAATTACTTTTTTTAAAAAAAGGGAGAGAAATTTCAATAGAAAGACAATCTGTAAAACACCTGATCAGTACTACTCCAAATTCTAAAAGCCACAAAAGATAAGGAAGGTCTAAAAAACTGTCACAGACAAGAGGAGCCTTAAGGAAACATGGTAAATAAATGTAATGGGTTATCTCAGATGGGACCATCAAACAGAGAAAGAATATAAGGAAAAGAATTTAAAAATCTACATAAAATATGAACTTTAGTTAATAAAATTGATCGGCATTGTTTTATTAGTTAAATAGCTATGCCATAATAATATGAGACGGCAATAAGAAGGGCAAATTGGGCTTGGGGTATATGAGAATACTCTGTACCATCCTTACAATTTGTCTACAAATCTAAAACTCTTCTGAAGTAAACAGTTTATAAAAATACCTTGACTATAGGGCTGAGCCCGTGGCGCAATCGGGAGAGTGCGGTGCTGGGAGCGCAGTGGCGCTAAAGCCACGGGTTCGGATCCTATATAGGGATGGCCGGTGCACTCGCTGGCTGAGCACGGTGCGGCCGGTCTCAAAAAGGACAAAAAAAAAAATCTTGACTATAAAGAAAAACCCATCCCCAGATGCAAATTGAATCTAGCAG
>NW_007836520.1:0-737 GCF_000696425.1 Galeopterus variegatus
TGGTTTGGGGAGTTCTCCAGAGGCAGCTTCCAGATACCTACCCCATGACATTGCTGTGAGGCACCTCTTCTCAGAAGATTAAAAAAAAAATACTTGTAAGTTGGTGTCCAGGAGAGCTGTCCATCCAGAATTCCCTCCCAGCCAACTACGAGTTGAGTTCACTACTGAACTTCCCCTAACCCAGTTTTCAAACGCTGTGACTCATCTTTTCCTTGGTTGGGAGCCCCACAACTTTTGCTTGATACTGATTTGAGAGGAAAGCTAACGTAAGCCACAAAGACCCATGTTGCCAGCTCCTGGGGACATCTAGTCTTACTCTGACACAACACTGCTCTCTTTAGAAAGTGACTGGCCATCTTCTTCATGGCTGTCTCCCAGTTCAAGGAGCTCACTACCTACTAAGACAGTTTTGACCAGACTGGGTTGATCTCGACTCTGTGTATAGCTCCAAGATGCTTTACGAAATATCTCAGTCATAGCAGCCACTTGGTTTTAAAAGTGTGGCTTAGGGGCTAGCATCTAGCTGCAAAATAAGAAAACCGTGCAGACGTGTGGAGTGCCTGAGGGATGGTGGCACCCCCTCTGTTGGAGAAATTCTGTGCTTTTGAGCATTCTTTCCAAATTCCAGTTGTAAAAATCAACCCCTTCCCAAAGCTCTAAAAATGAGGCCTGGAATATAAATTCCTTGGTGGTTTCCCTAAAGGGCTCGTGGCTAGTGGAGGGAATGGGGGGTGAGC
>NW_007836521.1:0-737 GCF_000696425.1 Galeopterus variegatus
AACACAACATGAGAAAAGGGATTGTTACTGGAAAGTTTGTTCTTTTGTTTCCTCTGAGTCTCTCCCACACTATAGGTGAGGAACTGTTTCTCATATTTCTCACCATGATTTCCTTGAATTATTTTACCTGCTTTTTCATACCTTTTGCAAAAACTCATCACTTAGAGATGAATACGACAAAAAGAAGTAAACACTGACTGTCTGCCTCCCTGACTTTTACCCTTTTCCCAAGAGCTGGATAAGAACAGAGGATGAGGACAAGAATAAGAAAATACTAAGAACAGGAGACAAATGTACTGGTACTTCCCAGGGGGCTGAGAAAGGAAGAAAGAATGCCTGTAAAACATAAAGTAAGAGTAAATGATGGGAGGAAAAGAGACGATGAGGAATTAGAATGTCTTCTGCATTTGGCAGAGAAAGTCTTCAGAAAGTTTATGAAGATAGAGAATTAAAGAGGGAACAGAAGATGTTAAAAATATTGCTGTGAACTATCTGGAGAATCTTTTAGTCTTGAAGATTTCAAGAAAGTATTCAAGTTACTTCTAGACGAGGTTTTCGTTATTGCAACACCATCTGAAAGTGGATTACGTGGGCTCACAACAATGCATCGACATTTAAAATGCCAATACATAAACAGAAACACTAAATGGTAATTAATAGCCTAGGAAAATAATTTAAAAATCTCCAAACAATTCACCAAGAAATGCAGAATCTAACCATTAATAGAAACATTAACA
>NW_007836522.1:0-737 GCF_000696425.1 Galeopterus variegatus
CAGAGGGAGGGGCCACCATGGCAACGTGACCCCAGTCCCCTGCCCAGCCTGGTGACCAGAGACCTCCCCAACTCCGGTTTCTCAGGGCACCAAGGGGGTGACCACAATTTACAACTTGGCCCCAAATCAGGGCCAGCCATGCTCTGGCAATTAGTTGACATTTCTAATTTTGGAATTTCATACGGGCTCCCCGTGGAGGCTTCAGAAAGCCCCAGGGCCTACGTCTCATGTGAGCAGATCCTGCACCATCTTCTCCAAAGCCGCACATTCTCAAGGTGACAGTTTTCCCCAGTTTGCATCTTGACTGGCCCCTGGCTCCCTGAGCCGGCATGTCCTGTTACGACTAGAGGTGTGCATGACTCCCAAACACTCGGGGGCAGATGCCCCTGTCAACAGCTCTGGCTCCTGGGCTGCACAGGGGGCTCCTTCCCTGGAGGCCCAGACAGACGCCTGAGCAGGCTGCAGGAAAAGGGGGCTGCCAATGTCTAAAATCTGGCCACCAAGGCCACACCCTGCAGGTGGTGGCAGGCTGCAGGACGTATGCAGGTCACTGGGCTCTGGCCCAGTAGCCGAGGCCTGGTTGACACATAGCTTCAGGTCACGGCTCAGGTCCCATGGTGGGCAGAGTCCTGAGGAGCTCGCCAGGGCCAGGCGGGCTCACTGTTATCTGCAGACAGAGACCCGGGTGCCATCTTAGGGGAATTTGTGGCTTTTCAGATACCTGCCCTGGGACAGGC
>NW_007836523.1:0-737 GCF_000696425.1 Galeopterus variegatus
AGATCAATGGCACAGTTACTGGCATCACTGCTCCTTGCAGCCTGGGGTAACCAGCTCACAACTGTGCAAGATCAAGCTTTCCCACAGCATTCTGATGCCCTGAGGGTACCCAGTGGTATGTCAAGTGATATGCAAAGCAGCACTTTCCTAAAGACCATTTTGCTCAAAGATTTGGTGAAAACAGTTTTTAATCCTTTATCTCATAAGGTTTTGTCATATGCACAAGACAGAAGCCACAGAATTTTACTTTCCTGTGTCAGCCAATCTCGTGCTTTTCATGAACAGCAGGAAAGCAGGAAATGTTTATGTGCAGTGAGTGATTGAAAATGTTGTTCTTTTTATGTTATCAGCAAAGCCTGAGCAGTATTTAAGTGAAGCAAGTCTATTATATCAGGGAAAAGAGATTAAGCCAGCCTTATCCTAATCATGCTCTGCTGATGGGTGTTACATGGGAAAAGAAAGGAAAGGTTTCATGGTCAAATGAGTTTGAGAAAAGCCTAATTAAAAAAAGATAAACAAGTTTCTTTGCTGTGGGATTTCTCAGAGTTTTCAATACGGTGGTTTGCATTACGAATCTCCAACAGAAGACCTAGTGTGCAGAACTGCCCACTGAACACCTTACCACGCACAGTTTCATGGTGGAGTGTTTCCAAGAAGCTCACCGGCTGAGTTATGGAATATGACTGTTCTCGTTGCTGCTCAAGTCTGCAGAGGAGCAGGAACTTATTTTAACCTAT
>NW_007836524.1:0-737 GCF_000696425.1 Galeopterus variegatus
TACTAGTCAGATAAGAATGTAACAAGGGTGTGTTCCAAAAAGATGAAACCTAAGTAAATTGGAATGCAAGTAAAAGGTGTTTACATTTTAAAGTCTAATATACTCTAGCCCAATTGCTAGCTCCTTTCTTCTCCTTTAAATATCATAGAAAGCCACTAAAATGGTGAACAGGGCATTCATCACATTTTCATCCCACAGTAGAAATAGATGAATAGAATGTCAAAAGCAATGAGAAGGAAAATTACGCAACATGTCCTTTTTGAATATCTATAAAAATGCCCAGAGTCTTGCAGCACACTCTAACTGAAATGTAATGAGCAGGAACAGACAATGCATATGCAATCTCATGAATATGCCATTTGGGGAGGTGGAAAGTGTTTCTCAGCTAAAATAAAGTGTTCACTTGACCCTGCTTCCCCTAAAGCCACAGTTCTATTTGTTCCCTACAATACAGAGAAGAAATTCATATTCTGAAACATGTGGCATGCACCTCCATCTCTGTTCTTCAAAACAAACAAAATGGCTATTTTGAAAAAGAAAAAAATAACATTACTGTACATGTAATCTAATCTATATATAAAGAGAAATATTCAAATAATATTTATATCATATGCAGAATGTAAGCTTTCCTGTTCCTCTTTGTTTTACCTCAATCTTAGAGAAAATTTTCTCTACTATTTTTAAAATTTTTTACATATTTATTGAGGTGCTTCTAAATAATATCTTTATAACCCCAC
>NW_007836525.1:0-737 GCF_000696425.1 Galeopterus variegatus
TGTGCTGATGAGAAGAGAGTAGATTCTTTAGTTGTTGGGTGAAATGTTCTGTATATATTTGTCAGGTCCAGTTGTTCTAAGGTGTAGTTGAAATCCCGTGTCTCTTTGTTGAATTGTTGCCTGGAAAATCTGCCACATACTGAGAAAGGGGTCACCCACTCTCAATGCATTAGGGCCTATTTCTTTCTATAGGTCTAAGAGTGTTTGCTTTATATATCTGTGTTCTCTATTATTGGGTGCATACATATTTATGATTGTTTTATTTTTTAGCTGGATAGATCCCTTTATCATTATATAGTGGCCTTCTTTGTCTCTTTTTGTGTTTTTGGTTTAAAGTCTATTTTCTCTGATATAAGAATAGCTAGTCCTGCTCATTTTTGGATTCCATTTGTGTGACATATCTTTTTCCATTCCTCCACTTTTAGTCTTTGTGTGTCTTTATAGGTGAAGTGGGTCTCTGGAAGCCACCATATACTTGAGTATAGCTTTTTAATCCAATCAGTAAGTGTGTGCCTTTTGAATGGGGAGTTTAATTCATTCACATTTAGGGTAGTTATTGATAAGTATTGTTTAAATCCTGTCATATAACTGTCTTTGGTTTCAATGTTTTAAATATCTTTTGATCATCACTTCCCCTTTTATGTTTCTTCTTCAATGTTACTTGGAAATTTGAGGTGGCAAGATTTAACTTCTTTCTGTTTCTCATTTGCATTTTTGTTTTAATGTTAGGTTTTGCT
>NW_007836526.1:0-737 GCF_000696425.1 Galeopterus variegatus
GTAAAGAAAAGTGAATATTAAATTTAAATTACAATAACCATAGATGTAATAAAATTAATAACCACAATCAAAATATTTAGCCTTCTTATTTTCAGACAAAATGTCTAAATGAAAGTAACTTTATTCTTTCAGTTGTGAATATCCATAAAAAGATGTATAAAAAAGATATATTGGTGTTGTTATTGGGAACACAGGAGGTGAGTAGCATGCTATAATAAATATCCTGCTGTTATTTTGGAGAACATGGACATTTAAAAATCTCATTGTCTGAGTCAGTGGAAGGGCTGTTGCAAACCCTCATGTGCTATAATGTTTCTGTAGCATTTGAAATTACTAACAAATTTCATAAATTATTTTTTTACATTTTAATTCCTTCCCCAATTTCCCTTACCAAAACTGAAAACTGTTATCATCTCAACTAACTCTCTCCTCTCCTTCTCCATCTAGCATAAGGAATATTGCTTGAGGGGAAAAAAAAAAAAAAAGCCAGCTGAGTGGATTAACATTACTATAGGTTTGTAGTCCCTAACTTCAGTTGGGATATTGGCTATGGACATTAATCCTCTTATGTGCCCCTGTTCTGGTTCCTTTTGCAATTCCGGCTGAAGCTATTCCAAATTTTCCCCGGTACTATTAAGATACACATATCTCACTTTCATTTTTAGCAGATGCCTTCAAATCTTTTCTGTCACTTGAGATGACAAGAATCCATCACCTTTTTTGTTCCTGACACCTAC
>NW_007836527.1:0-737 GCF_000696425.1 Galeopterus variegatus
TGAAACTGCTATGAGAATTAAATGAGATAATCCATGTACTTGACATAGGGCTTGAAATATTGAAGACACTTAATAAATGGTATTAATATCTTTCTATTGTTGTCCATATAAGATGTAAGAAAACTCAATGATAAAATAATACATTTTCAGTCTATATGTAGAGCAATGTACAGTAATGGATATTCAGTTTAAACCAGGGAGAAATTACATTGATTAAAATGAGCAAGTTTGAAATGTTCTCATAGTTCTATGATTGTTATTAAAGCTAATAAAGAATATTAAGTATAAGTTATAAGAAAAACAATTTTGTGAGCATCTATAAAGAATTGAATCTGAAGGCTGCTAATCCCTGAAAACACATTTTTCCCCCTATTTCCAAAGAATTATCACACAGGAATAAAACGTAATTACAAGGATGTTTCCTGAGGTTTTACCTGGAGCTAGTTAATGGCAATAGGTATATTTTCAGGAAAGAAATAATTCTGAATTTATAAACCAGAAAAGGAAGCATTACCTCTTAATGATCAAAGAAATCTTGCTTTCTTATTTTCCTTATATTTTTGTATTTGTTTAAGGAAAGCTTCTTAAAAATCAAATCAAGAATTAAGAATTGAGGTGAGGTGAAGCACCAACTTTCCAATCACATAAAGGAGTTATTAGACTGGGCTTGCTGTGTGTGTAGTTAGGCCTTATTTAACCCCAATAATAAGGCATGCTTTGGCATATACTCCAAATTC
>NW_007836528.1:0-737 GCF_000696425.1 Galeopterus variegatus
CGGAAAAAAAAAAAAAAAAAAAAAAGTGTTACCTGTATATCACTAATAGGCCTTTTTAAGAGTTAGTTTCTTTGGGATTGCTAAAGGTGATACTCTGAATTTGGCCTGCACTAATTTGACATTTACTGGTAGACACATGATGTGCTAATGTGTACATTTCCCAAATGATAAAAACACTGGAAAAGGATCAATACATTCAATATTTATGGAAGAAAGGAAAGAAGTGACGAGGGATGGGAGGGAGAGCATACCGATAGACTGTCATCATGGGAAAGGGCACACAGGTGGTCCTCAAACATTGCCAAAAAGTTCAGCAAGTCAGAATCACCTGTAGGCCTTGTTAGAAACAAACTGTTGGGCCAACTTCCAGAGCTTCTGAGCCAGTGGGTCCGGGGTGGAGCTAAAGAATTTGCAATTCTAGCATGTACCCAGGTTCTGCTGCTGCTGGTCTGAGGACCACACTTGGAGAACCACTGTTAGACCTCTGCATACCCGCCCTCGACGTGGACTGAAAACACTGGCTTCAGGTGCTGAGATTTCAAGACAGACTCCCGTTCAGTCTCTCATGGAAGATGTCTTCTTACAAATCGGTTGACTCAGGTTAACAACAACATGTGAGTAAGGAGATGGATGAAAAGTTTAAACTATCAGCCAGTTTTTATTTCTGAAAGGGCAAGAAAGTGTTGTGGAAAAGAATGGGCAGGTTTCAGCAGGGTCCAGATTCAGATTAAAAAACC
>NW_007836529.1:0-737 GCF_000696425.1 Galeopterus variegatus
TTATTATTATTATTATTATTATTATTATTATTATTATTATTATTATTATTATTATTATACCTTTAAACTTTATCCTTAATAAATTGTTTTGAATAGTGTATAGAAAAGTTATTTATTTTTTAATATTTATTTTTCTATCAGCACCATGGCAGAACTCTATCAGTGTTTGTCTAGCATTCTTTCTATTTTGTTGTTGAAATTCCAAATGTTCATGAGGAAAATTTAGGTTTTCGTCTCTTTTCATAACAGTTTCTATGTTTCATAACTTTTTCCAGGTAGAGATTGAGCATTTTTTATATGAAGGTTTGGATGTTTCTTCAGCTCAGAAAATACCTTATTTTACATCTTCTGGCAATTCCATTTGTTTCAGTCTTTTACTCAGAAACATCACTTATGCATGCATTGGAACTCCAGAACTATTTTGTCCACTATTTCTCTCTCGTCTGTTTTCTCTATCTGTTTTCTTTGTGTTCTGTTAGGCTTCTCAAGTGTGTTTTCTGTCCAGTAATTTAAAATCCTGCTGTGTTGGTTCTGTTCTTTTATGACTCCTAATGCAGTTTTAAATTTCAAAATTGCATTTTTAATTTTCTTAAATTATTTTATTTCATTTAGCTTCCTTTTTTGTTTTGTTTTTTATTTCTGACTTTCAGATAGCTCCTGTTTTACCTCAGCTTCATGTGATTCCATGTCATCTTTCACTTCTTATATAAAAAGCCCCTTTTGTCATACATTTTACT
>NW_007836530.1:0-737 GCF_000696425.1 Galeopterus variegatus
GTGGGTGTTAAATTTTTTCAAATACTTTTTGTGTTTCTATTGATGTGAACAAGTGGCTTTTATGCTTCAATGCACACCATCAATAAAGTGAAAAGACAAGCTGCTGAATGGAAGAAAATATTTATAAACCACATATCTAGTAAGGATATTATATCCAAATACATAACAACTCTTACAACTCAGAAATATTTTAAGTATGGTGCCTCTCCCCCCTCAACAATAAAAAACAATAACAAAGTAAATCAGAATTTAAAAATGGACAGTGTGACATCAATAACATTAAGTGTGGAGGAAGAGAAGTAAAAGCATAGAGTATTTGTATGTTATTGAAGTTAATTTGTTGTCAGCTTAAAATACATTGTTATTAGAACTATAAGATATTTTATGTAAGCCCCACAAAGAAAATACTTACAAAATATATACAAAAGTAAAAGAGAAAAAAATCAAAGCATATCACAGTAACACAATAGTGGTAGGGGATTTAGTATCCCTCTTTTAATAATGGACAGAACATCCAGAAAGAGCCTCAATAATAAAAAAAAAAAGGACCTGAAGAACCTGAATAACACTATAAACCAAATGAAATATAACAAACATATAGAGAATATTCCACCTAATAGCAGCAGAATACACATTCTTCTCAACTGCACATGGAACATTCTCCAGTATAGATCATATGTTAGGCCACAAAGTACTAACAAATTTAAGAAGATTGAAATCATGCCAAATATCTTTTT
>NW_007836531.1:0-737 GCF_000696425.1 Galeopterus variegatus
CGGGATCACAACCCTCAGTGTCGCGCCCGTACCAGGGACCGGCAATGGGATCGCAACCCTCAGTGTTGCGCCTGTGCCGCGCTCAGCCAGTGAGCGGGAACCGGTCACCACATGGGATCTGAACCCTCGGTGGGAGCGCCACCGCGCTCCCAAGCGGCGCACTCTCCAGTGCGCCACCGGGCCAGCCCTCTTTTTATGTTTTTTGTTTGAAGTCTATTTTGTCTGATACAAGAATAGCTACTCCTGCTTGTTTTTGGTTTCTATTTACATGATATATCTTTTTCCATCCCTCCACTTTTAGTCTGTGTGTGTCTCTATAGGTGAGGTGGGTCTCTTGCAGACAGCATGTATTTGGGTCTAGCTTTTTAATCCAATCAGTCAGTCTGCATCTTCTGAATGGGGAGTTTAATCCATTCACATTTAGGATAGTTATTGACAGGTGTTGTTTAATTCCTGTCATTTAATTGCTTTTTGTTTAAATGATTTAAATATCTGTGGATCATTACTTTCCCTTTTATTTCTCTTCTTCAATGTTAGCTGGAAATTTAAGGTGGCATGATTTAGCTTCTTTCTCTTTCTCACTGGCATTTTTGTTTTAATAGTGGGTTTTGCTCTTTCTTGTGTATTTGTGACTGTGGTCATCATTTTTCAGACTCCAGATGAAAGACTCCCTTGAAAATTTCTTGCAGGACTGGTTGTGTGGTGGTGAACTCCTACAACTTTTGTTTGTCTGGGAA
>NW_007836532.1:0-737 GCF_000696425.1 Galeopterus variegatus
AGCCAGTGAGCGGAACCGGTCTGTATGTGGGATCCGAACCCTCGGCGGGAGTGCTGCCGCGCTTCCCAAGCAGCACACTGTAGCACTGCGCCACTGGGCCGGCCCCAAAGACAATATTCTTAAAAGAAGTAAAACCCCAGAGCTAGGAGGAGGACGTCTAATGCTTTCACAGCCCACCACGTGGAGATGCTGGGCAGATGACGGAGGCGGTGTTACAATTGTGTTTAGTGCTGTCACTAAATCCACGTGAAGCAATGAGAAATCAACAGCTCAAAAACACAAAGAAAGAAAGAAAGAAGACACCCACCATCAACTGTGGAAGAGAGACGCCCAAGACACAGGAAAATCAGAGCAAGACAAACAGACTGCCCATAGTGTACTAGCTCTTGCAAACTGCGTGTGTCTGGGGGAATTTATTTATATTTGTTAGTTTATGCTTAAACCCTGCTGCATGCACAGGCAGCTCATACCACTGGTTACCCACTGGGGGTGGCTGGCAAGCAGGGTGGAAATGAGGAGAAAGGAGGGCAGGATTCAGAGGGAGACTTTACACTAAATCCTTAACTTTGAATGAATTATCTATTCTTCAAACAATTAAATTGAAAAAGTTAAAAACCGGTGGCAGATTCTGTTTTGAATGTTCTTTTCATTGATACTGGCTTAAATCTTACAAGTCCAGCTGTTTTAAAAAGAAAACTTCGAATAGAAAAGGGTTGAATGTCCATGGCACAGATCCC
>NW_007836533.1:0-737 GCF_000696425.1 Galeopterus variegatus
CTGCTCTTCTGGAAATGGATGATGCAGTGTCTTGAGAAACCCTTGAATTGGTGTCTTAAGTTGGTCCCTGCCTGCATTGGTGCTTAACTCCTCATAAGTTTCTGACATTTTCTCTAATAAGGTTTAAATACCTTAAATTTCAAAAACAACATCATAAACACACATATGTACATATAAAAATTGAGAGTAATAATGTCACATTATTATAAAAGCTCTTGCTGTTTTATACTTGGTTGATTGTCATATAATGCTCCATCCTCTGCAGGAATTCTTTTCTACATTTCACTGGCTGAGGAAGGAGGGGGGATTTATTTTCTAAAGCATTTTCTATATTGATTTGTTTTTATTATTCAAAGACACATGCAAAAATGACTTCTCATATCACATTTGATTTTGTGTTCATGCTAGGATTAAAATCACAAACTATTTAAGTAGAGACAATGAATATTTTAAGTGTTTATTTCTAAAAGACCACAGAATATACCCTCTTATAAACTAAAAACATATTGGTGTAATCAACTTAAATTCCCTTCCTACATTCTGTGTAACATAGAAGGAATAAGGTAGTCAAAAAGAACATGCAAAAGATAACACAATAAGTGAAGAAACTAAGAAGTTTTATGTTATATTTCACTTTAAAGAAAAATTGTCATATTAAAAAATAGCTTTTCTGGGACCGGCCCGGCGGCGCTCCCGCCGAGGGTTCGGATCCCACATACAGACCAGTTCCTGCTCAC
>NW_007836534.1:0-737 GCF_000696425.1 Galeopterus variegatus
TTCTGCAAGGCTGAATTTTTCTTGCTTGTAATAAATCATTCCTAGACCATACCTGATAGTACAAAACAAAGTATAAGTTTAGTGATATGAACTTTTGGTTGCTAATTTAGTTCAACTAATTTAAGAATATGTATGGAATCTGGCGTTTTAACAAACTAGTGGAAAAATACTGGTAGTCTTAGAGGGGAGGCAAAAACTATCAGTCATGATAAAAATCATTAAAGCATTTTAGAAGAGTCACTTTCACAAGTAAAAACAATAAATCAAGTCAGTCAATCAAATAAAACTGTGGTAATGGGGAAGAAAGAAACCACATCCTTAAACCCACCACTACAATCTCGATTTAATAGCTAAGTTTTACTGAGTGGTTATCATAAGTATGCCAAGAACTTTGCTAGATTCTTTATGTGAATTGTCTCATTTAATCCTAGGAGGAACCAAGGAGGTAGGTATTATAATCATTTCCATTTTCAAATAAGGAAACTGAGGCTAAGAGAAATTAAATAACTTGCTTAAAGTTATATAGCTAATAAGGATTCTAACCAGGTCCTTCCTTCCTTTATGATTGCAAAGCCTCAACTCCTAACAAAGCTATTTTCATATTCTTTGTCTAAATGCATATATATTTTATAATTTTAGCTATGGCACACATAGTGTCATGTTTGGCTTTCCTTCCCCCCCCCACTTACTCTATCAAAAGCATGATCCTATGTTTACAGATTTCAAAATTATAAATT
>NW_007836535.1:0-737 GCF_000696425.1 Galeopterus variegatus
CGGTCTGCATGTGGGATCCGAACCCTCGGCGGGAGCGCCACTGCACTCCCAAGCGGCGCACAGTAGCAGTGCGCCACCGGGCCGGCCCTGCATCTTTTAATGCTAACATTACTTTATTGAGGTATCATATACATACAGTAAAATACACAATCTTAAGCATACAGTTTGATGAATTTTAGCAGACATTTACATCCCTGTAACCACCACCTCAAACACTGTATAGAACATTCCCACCAGTCCTGCAACTTCTCTCATTATCCTTTCTAGGCTATCCCTACCTCTGCCCTCCCCGAGTGTTTTAGTCCATTTTGTGTTGCTATAACAGAATACCTGAGCTTGGGTAATTTATAAAGAACAGAGGTTTATTTGGCTTATGATTCTGGGACAGCTGCATCTGGCACAGGCCTGGGGCTGCTTCTACTCATGGCGGAAAGTGGCAGGCAGCTGTGGGTACAAGCAGATCACATGGCGAGAGGAAGCAAGAGAGAGAGAGAGAGAGGAGGTGCCAGAGTCCTTTAAACAATCAGGTCTTACTGGAACTAATAGAGTGAGAACTCACTCACTACTCCCCCCCACTTAGGGAGAGCATTAATCCATTCATGAGGGATCTGCCCCCATGACTCAATCAGTTTCCAGCACTGCCACATTGGAGACCAAACTTCCACATGAGTTTAGGGGGGACAACACATCCAAGCTCCATCATTCCACCCCCAGCCCCCCAAAACTCATGTCACTCT
>NW_007836537.1:0-737 GCF_000696425.1 Galeopterus variegatus
CGGGAGCGCCACCGCGCTTCCCAAGTGGCGCACTATCCAGTGCGCCACCGGGCCGGCCCCATATTAGTCCATTTCTGTTGCTAGTAACAGAATACTCAAAACTGGATAATTTATAAAGAAATGAAATTTATTTCATACAGTTTTGGAGACTGGGAAGTCCATGGTACAAGGAACACATCTGGCGAGGGCCTTCTTCCTGGTGGGGTGACTCTACAGCAACTTGGGGTGTCACATGGTGAGAACAGGCTGAGCAAGAGTGAGTTAATCTTCTCACCCTCTCTCCTTATGAAGCCATCAGAACCACACCCATTACTCCATAAATGGATCAATCCACTCACCAGGGCATGGTCTTCACAATCTAAACACCTCTTAAAGGCCCCACCTTTCAGATACCATAATTGGATTTCCCTCCCTTTTAACACTGTTACAACTGGGGTCAAGTTTCCAATACATGAACTTTTGGGGGACACATTTTACCCATAGCGCAGGGCAATCACCTGGATGCACAGAATCAGCAGAGATGTTTTGTCACATACAGTTTTCTAGCACATTCCTGGAAATGCTGAATCAGACTTTGGGATGGGGCCTAAGACTTTGTTTCCTTAACCAGTGTTCTTTAGAAGCAGGTCAATAATATAAGACTAACATGCAATCTAGTAAAAGTAATTCTGTGAGAAGTGAAAATAACGTACTCTCATATGCAGGTCTCTGAAGATCTTGATTAATCCAAAAATAAA
>NW_007836538.1:0-737 GCF_000696425.1 Galeopterus variegatus
AAACAAACAAACAAACAAACAAAAATAGGGCCTACCAGTATTGCTGGCTGAAGGAAGTAGTTAGAAGGCTGGGGTGGGGTGGGTAGTTTCTTCACAAGCATTGATCTTAGGTGTTAATGGTTTGTGTATGAGCTGTCCCACTCCTGCAGTTAATTCCAAATTACCTGGTCCAGAAACCTCCTCCTCTTCCTGATCCCAAATGCAGGACTTTGGGAGTGATCATTCTAATTGCTACATCCAGGAAGCAGCTGAGTCTTCCAGGTTCCTACCTTCCCTTAGGAAGGGACAGTGGGGAACATACTTAGACTATCTGGCATTAAATAATTCACTTCTACAGAAATTGACACCATTCCTACAAAATCAGCCTGAGATAAGCTATGGATACCCCTGATATTCCTTCCAGATTTAGAATTCTGTAGTGTGAACCATCACACCCAATGCCAAAGTGAAGCAGTTGGGGTTGAATTTGCTATCTTGGAGGGTAAAAGCACTCTTCCAATTTATGCTCAGTTATTTATCATCAACGTTCACAGCTGAATTCAGAAAGTCAGGCATGTTGGAGAAGTCTGAAAGAGATCAACAAGGCACATTTTACACATCTTCACATCACAAAGAAAGGAACACAGCATTTCTTTTGGAGAAGAAAAAATTATGAGGCAACATTTTATATTAATAGTAATCTGGGCCGGCCCGTGGCTCACTCGGTAGAGTGCGGTGCTGATAACACCAAGGCCCCG
>NW_007836539.1:0-737 GCF_000696425.1 Galeopterus variegatus
ACTGAGGGCATATCCATTACCAGAAACTACTTTTGTACCCTTTGTCCCCTCCCAATTATCCCCCAACCTCCCTCACTTCCCCCTCTCCCCTCAACTCCAATTTGTAGCCCTAGGAATGTTCCCTCCCTCTGTTGGATTGCTGCACTCCTGTGGTCTTTCTTTCCTGCCTTCTTTTCTCTCTCAGCTCCCACATATGAGTGAACACATGCAGTATTTATCCCTCTGTGCTTTGCTCATTTCACTCAACATAATTTTCTCCAGGTTCATCCATATTTTTGCAAATGGGAGTATTTCATTCTTTTTTATGGCAGAGTAGTATTCCATAGTGTATATATACCACAATTTCCTTATCCAATCATCTGTTGGTGGACATTTAGGTTGGTTCCATATCTTGGCTATTGTAAACAGAGCTGTAATAAACATGGGAGTGCAGGTATCCCTTTGACATGATGATTTCCATTCCTTTGGATATATACTCAGAAGAGGGATTGCTGTGTCATATGGAAGATCTATCTGCAGTTGTTTGAGAAACCTCCAAATTGTTTTCCAAAGTGGTTGTACTAATTTACATTCCCACCAACAGTGCAGTAGTGTTCTCTTCTCTCCACACCCTCGCCAGCATTTGTTATTCATCGTCTTTTTGATTATAGCCAGTCTAACTGGAGTGAAGTGGTATCTCAATGTGGTTTTAATTTGCATTTCCCTGATGACTAGTGACGTTGAGCATTTTTTCATGT
>NW_007836540.1:0-737 GCF_000696425.1 Galeopterus variegatus
CCCTTTAATCATTTTTAAGTATACAGTTCAGTGGCATTAAGTACATGTACATTATTGTGTAACCATCACCAACATCCAGAGCTCCTTCATCTTTTCAAACTGAAACCCTGCACCCGTTAAACAAAAACTCCCTAGTCCTTCCTCCCCCAGTCCCTGGCAACTGTCATTCTACTTTCTGTCTATGAATTTGACTACTGTGGGTACCTCATATAAGTGGAATCATGCAATATTTGTTCTTTTGTGTCTGGCTTATTTCACTTAGCATATCTTCAAGGTTCATCCATGTGGTAGCATGTATTGATTTCCTTCCTTTTAAAGGGTGAATAATAATCCATTGTATGTTTATGCCACATTTTGTTTATCTATTCATCCATCAGTGGACATTTGGTTTTGATTATTGCAAATAATGCTATTATGAACATTGGTTTACAGATATCTGTTCACGTCCCCGCTTTACGTTCTTCTGGATATTTATCCAGAAGTGGAATTGCTGGATCATATGGGAGAAGTGCTATATTTTGAGTTTTCCCTGTGTATTAGTACTGTTGTGTTACGGTTCACCTCACAATTCAGTGAATCAAAGCAGCAATGATTTATTTCTTAGAATTCTGTGGGCTCCTTTTGCCTGGGCTCACTTGTGTGGAAGTATTCAGTTGGTGGGTTGGCTGGAATAGAGTGTGTAAGATGGCGTCAATTAGGTAACTAGGGTCATGGTGGGGACAACTAGAAGGTGGGCT
>NW_007836541.1:0-737 GCF_000696425.1 Galeopterus variegatus
AGATCAATGGCACAGTTACTGGCATCACTGCTCCTTGCAGCCTGGGGTAACCAGCTCACAAGTGTGCAAGATCAAGCTTTCCCACAGCATTCTGATGCCCTGGGGGTACCCAGTAGTATGTCAAGTGATATGCAAAGCAGCACTTTCCTAAAGACCATTTTGCTCAAAGATTTGGTGAAAACAGTTTTTAATCCTTTATCTCATAAGGTTTTGTCATATGCACAAGACAGAAGCCACAGAATTTTACTTTCCTGTGTCAGCCAATCTTGTGCTTTTCATGAACACCAGGAAAGCAGGAAATGTTTATGTGCAGTGAGTGATTGAAAATGTTGTTCTTTTTATGTTATCAGCAAAGCCTCAGCAGTATTTAAGTGAAGCAAGTCTATTATATCAGGGAAAAGAGATTAAGCCAGCCTTATCCTAATCATGCTCTGCTGATGGGTGTTACATGGAAAAAGAAAGGAAAGGTTTCATGGTCAAATGAGTTTGAGAAAAGCCTAATTAAAGAAAGATAAACAAGTTTCTTTGCTGTGGGATTTCTCAGAGTTTTCAATACGGTGGTTTGCATTATGAATCTCCAACAGAAGACCTAGTGTGCAGAACTGCCCACTGAACACCTTACCACGCACAGTTTTATGGTGGAGTGTTTCCAAGAAGCTCACCGGCTGAGTTATGTAATATGACTGTTCTCGTTGCTGCTCAAGTCTGCAGAGGAGCAGGAACTTATTTTAACCTAT
>NW_007836542.1:0-737 GCF_000696425.1 Galeopterus variegatus
GTGTCTCCTTCTATAACTGGAGAGATTGCCTTCTATGTCTCTATCACTGTGTCACTTAAAAAATAAAATGCTGATACCATGTAATTTGTAGAGATGGCTCTTTGATCCATACATTGTCTGGTGGTTGGTACAATGAGATTCAGAAACTACTAGAAAATTTGTTTATTACTGATAAAGAATTACACAAAAGTATCAACCTTAATGAGACTATTGCTTACTGTGCATGTATCGGGGTGGCTGTATAATTTAAAATAATCAGAATTTATAGTTCTTGGATGTCCTACTTTTCCCTTGGCATTGAATTCACCAAACAGAAACAGGTGTTCTCTCTCAGATTTATAAAGATGAGAAAACAATGACCAATGATGACTATATGCTTGGCAAGTTCAAGTTTACAGATAGCTCTCTATAACGTGTCACATTGTTCAGAAGAAAGAAGGCTCACATAAATGCTAACAGGATTCTCAATAGGTCTGCTGTTGACACCATTAAATGGAAAGAGAGCAATATTTGGGCTAAGACGATTTGGGGTGTATTTTCCAAAATTCTGAGCAATATTAAGCTGCGGATGATAAGCAGAAAGACAAAATCTCTTCCAAGAATTCACCCAAATTCTATGGCATCAAAATAAATTCTTCAGGGGAAGATAAGAAAACAAAACAACAACAACAACAACAAAAGATTAACAATGAGCACATAAGTCAATAAAATTATCAACTGGCTAAAAAAAGAAATCA
>NW_007836543.1:0-737 GCF_000696425.1 Galeopterus variegatus
TCTCTGCTGGCTTACTTGGCCTTCGTTGTCTGGGCTGCTTGCTCGTACCCGCAGCAGGGCTTGGGAGCTCTCAGGAGTCTTCTTTTGTGTCGGCCCTAAAACCTTGAACCTGTTGTTGCTTGTTTGTCTTTGTAGGATCATTGTTGAAAGAATTATTCGTTTTTTGTTGCTCTTGGAAATGCAATTAGTACTCTGGTATCACAGCACACACTTCTCAGGATCGCGCTGTCTCCTGGCACGGCCGCTCCAGACCCGTCGCCATCTTGGGCCCTTTCTCACATTTTATTAGGTTGTTTTTTTTTGTTCCCAAAGAACCCAGGGTTTCAATTATTAGGTTGTTTTTTTTGCTCTGCTAATTGTTTCTTTTGCATTGCTGAAGCTTTTTAGTTTGTAATAATCCCATTCATTTTTCTTTTGTTGCCTATGCTTTAGGGCTTTATTCATTAAGTATTTGCCCAGTTCTACATCCTGAAGTGTTTCTCCCTTGTTTTCTTTAAGGAGTTTTATAGTTTCAGGTCGTATATTTAAGTCTTTAATCCATTTTGAATTGATTTTGGTATATGGTGACAGTCACAGGTCTAGGTTCATTATTCTACATATGGATGTCTAGTTTTCCCAGTACCATTTGTTGAAGAGGCTGTTTTTTCCCCAATGTATGTTCTTGTTACCTTTGTTCAAACCAAATGGCTGTAAATATGTGGGTTGATTTTGGGGTTCCCTATTCTGTTCCATTGGTC
>NW_007836544.1:0-737 GCF_000696425.1 Galeopterus variegatus
AAACACAATGGACTTGTGATTAAAAAGAAATATTACTGATAAAAAGCAAATGAGAATTATTTTTTTCCAGAAAAAAGAAATCTTTTCATAGAATCCTTTGAGTTTATGTTTTTTAAACCTGTCTTAAAACATCTTTTTTAGAGACTTTAGAAGAGTCTTTTCTTGAGAAAGTAGGAAAAAAACTAAACTAAGTCAATCTGTTTAGGATTCTGGGCTCATAAGCAAGTAATCTGATATTTAAGAAAAAAATATATTTATCCAGAGACTCTGGGAAATCTGAATTCTTGGGCAAAAGAGATGAGAATTATTAGTTGTCTGAATTACTTGTGCTGGTGAGCTCTCTGTGGTCCTCAAATTAGCTATGGCAGTGTATTGTTACAGGTATTAGTCAACTCATTTATAAAGAGTGGATAAGTGTCAGGACCAGCAGAAAAAGAAAAAGTAATAATCTAGTTTAAACTGTAATTTCAGCTCCTCTATTTAGGATGATCGAATACACCATTGTCATTGCTCTGCGTTGTATTTATAGATGATAATATTGGTACAAAATACATATACTCAGTTAAGTCTTATAAAATAAGATCACCAACATCTTAAATAACTCTCATGAAGAGCCTAATTCACTGGTCACTTAAGCATTCATATAATCATCATTAACGTAAGTTATTTCCTTCTGTGAGTTCAATGGTTTTCAATCAAGAATAGCATTTAATGGGTGTTGGACAGGCCTGATAAAC
>NW_007836545.1:0-737 GCF_000696425.1 Galeopterus variegatus
TTAATCATTTTAAAGGTTGCTTATTCATTTTATGATAACATACAATTTTAATAACATAAGACTTTTTTTAAAAAAACCCATACATGATGCCTCACATCAACACAGCAAATAAAATATAGCCCTAATAAAATAATAAGCTTTTATTTTTTGCTTTATATTTTTCACAAAAACTAATCTTAATATTTTCAATAATAAAGTTATTTTATTATATGCTTTTTTACAGTACATCCTAATTGACAAACTTATTCTAATGCATTAAAGAGTAAAGAATATAGGGCCGGCCCAGTGGCGCACTCAGTAGAGTGCGGCGCTTGGGAGCATGGCGGCGCTCCCACCGAGGGTTCGGATCCCATATAATAGACCGGTCTGCTCACTGGTTGAGCACGGTGCGGGCGCGACACCGGGGGTTGCTATCCCGTTGTCGGTCACGGTACGGGTGGGCGCAACACCGAGGGTTGCGATCCCATTACCAGTCACGAAAAAAGACAAAAAGGGGAAAAAAAAAAAGAGTAAAGAATATAATAAAACATTAATGGAAATCCAATCACCTGAGACAAACAGTATTAATGTTTTGTAATTGTCTTTTTCTGAATCTTTATACGCACTCATATGCATATAATTTTACATAACTAGGATCATATTATACAAAAAGTTTTAGACATGAACACCTTTCCTTCCTTCCTCTCTTCTTTTATTCTCTACCTTTGATTTTTGCCTCAAAAAACAATGTTGAAACA
>NW_007836546.1:0-737 GCF_000696425.1 Galeopterus variegatus
ACGGGCGCGACACTGAGGGTTGCGATCGTTGCCGGACACGAAAAAAGACAAAAAGGAAAAAGAAAAAACCGACTTATGGGTTTCCATGTTTTCGCTTTCATAGGATTGATAACTAGGCATCTTGTTGCGCTTGGAATTTATTGCCTTATGTACTAGTGAATGAAATCGTTTCAGTTACAAGGTTGTGATTATGAGCCAGAGGCACTAGCAGACTTGTGAACCCGGCTGAGCTCAGCAGGGGCGTCTTGGAGAGCAGGTGCCACCTGAGAGTGGTCCCCACACGTGGGCATTGGCAGGGTCACCTGCAGCCTAGCGGAGTGTGTGGCTTAACCAGCCAGCTGGCTGTGTGGACGTCTGTTTGGTGGGGTTGCTTAGGAGATCTGACAACTACGGTCTTCTGGTCTTTGTTTGCATGCATGTGGATGTATATGTACAAAATCGGGATTCTACTTCACATGCCATTTTGTAACCTGGCATCTCCACTTGACAGTGTATATACCTCCTGCTTTTCGTGTCTCGATGTGGTGGAGGAAGAGTACGATGCCCCCCATCTCTCACCCCAGACCTGGGGGCCCAGGCCAGGAACAGAAGGCCCAGGGAGTGCGGTAAGGACGGTAAGGTGGGGTTGGGGTGAGTGGTCAGGGCTCAGAGCTCTCAAGGGTCCTGTCGTTTGACACTCAGTTGATGTGACTTCCCAGGTGGCTGCGTCTGTAGACAGGCAGGCCACAGCTGGACAT
>NW_007836547.1:0-737 GCF_000696425.1 Galeopterus variegatus
AGTATCCATTGAAGATTTATTGTTTGCTGAGTTGAGTTCATTACAGTTTTATCCTATGGAAGCTGAGGCTTTATAAACCCTCAAACTCCAGACACTCCTTAGAGCACTCAGGAAGGGGAAATCAAGGCACAGTTTACCTTACACTATAAAAGACCAAAACTGGGGAGGACAATTCATTCTGCTTTTCACTTTACACATAATTCCTAAAATATGTGAATATTATGATTTAATAATAGTTATATCTTTTGTTTTTTTCGGGGGGGGGGGATTGTTTATTTTCTTAACAGGCATGAAGACTCTGCCATTGCCTGAAATATTAATACCATCCACCAGTTTTTCATTCCCTCTATGGGAGTATCTGTGTGTGTCTGTGTGTGTGTTAGGGGGGGTAGTGTTGATGGAAGATTCAGATTGAAGTGTCCCAGTTACAGCTGGGACAATTAGGAATAATGCATATTTATGTATAGTATGTGATGATCAAATCAATATTATTAGCATGTTTTACTAATATGCTAAATCATAATTACTTTTTCTGTCCCTTAGCCAGTTACTCCCTGTCCCCACCTCCCTCCCCATTTCCCACCTCTAGTAAACTATAAGTCTGTTCTCTTCTTTTGGAAGTTCAACGTATTATTATGGTCTGTCTTTCTCTCACAACTCCCACTTACGAGTGAGCACATGTGGTATTTCTCTTTCTGTGCCTGACTTATTTCACTTAACATAATTTTCTCCAAGCT
>NW_007836548.1:0-737 GCF_000696425.1 Galeopterus variegatus
GGCAGAGCTCTTTGGATCATGGAGGGGATTCTGAGGCATCTCTCAATCCTCATCATGTAAATACTTGCACATTTTATTTAGAACACTTTTGGTAAGTGGCCAGAATAGCAACTAGGCCATCCAATTCCAACTGCAGTTATTTTCTTGGTGTAATTGTCTTCATGTGTGTCCTGGCATTTGAAAGATTTAGAAAAAGGTTTTCTAATCTAAAGAATTCATGAACCTGTTGAACCCAACAGGCAAAATTTTGCCAATAATGTATGTCTTGTGACATTTATAGTCTTGTCAAAACTTGGTGTGCAGTAGAGAATGACAACTTTGATGATAAATAATTTAGATGGCTTTTCTTTATCTAGGCTGAGATTTAAAAGATGTTCATATATAACTTAGTGTCTCTTCACAGTGGGGAACGGTTGGTAGTAATTCTTCCTGCTTTCAATTGTAGGTAGACAACTACCAATAATAATAAAAATAAACAGTTGTAGGAGAGAAAAATAAGCAAGAATTCCCATCAAAAGATACATGATAGAAAACTTGTCTTGGTGGTTCTCAAATGTGTTTTCCATTTGGATTCTGGAAGGAGATTCCATAGAGTGAGGTCACACTGCAGTAGGAAGCCTGTTGACCTGGCACTGGGACTTCCTTGATTCCAGCTGGGTCCTGCTATTAACTCACTGAGCTCATTCCGTTCCAAATACATGATTTCTCTCCTTGTTTCAGAAACTGAGGAGTTTGGA
>NW_007836549.1:0-737 GCF_000696425.1 Galeopterus variegatus
CTGAATTAATTTTTAAGTTATAGAAATTTTTTGGTTGAGTCTTCAGGGTTCTACATGCATAGGATCATGTCGTCTTTAAATAGAGATAATTTGACTTTCTCCTTTCCAATTCAAATGTCTTTTATTGCTTTCTCTTGCCTTGTTGCTGTGTACTATGTTTCATAAGAGTGGGAAAGGGGAGCATTCTTGTCTTGTTTCATATTTTAGAGGAAAAGCCTCCAACTTTTGAATGTTCACTATGACATTACACAGAGTTTGTTGTGTACGGCCTTTATTGTGCTGAGGTAACTTCAATCTATACCTAATTTGGGGGGGGGGTTAATAGCATTTTAAAAATTTTTTATTATTTTTATTTATGTATATTTATGGGGTGTAGTGTACAGTATATGATGATCAAATCAATGCTATTAGAATGTTCATCATTACAAATCATAATTACATTTTGTGTCCCTTACCTAGTTACTCCCTCTTCTCACTCCTTCTCCCCTTCCCCACCCCTAGTAATTACAGGTCTGTTCTTTCCTTCTGAAACTTCGATGTTTTATTTTGTGTGTTATCATGAAGCAGTGTTGCATTTTATCAAATGCCTTTTCTGCATCTATTGAAATGATCATATGTTATTAGTCCCTTATTCTACTGACAATGTATCATATTTATTGATTTGGGTATGTCTAACCATCCTTGTATGCCTGGTATGAATCCTACTTGATCATGGTGAATGATCTTTTTAATGTGTT
>NW_007836550.1:0-737 GCF_000696425.1 Galeopterus variegatus
CTTGACCATGCCTTCCCCACACGGCTCAATGCTGCTGTGACCACTGTGGGTTCTGAGACACCCGGGGCCTCTGTACTGTCTTCTCCATCCAGGCTTTCACCGCATCCAGCTCCGCCTTAGACAGTGCCGTTGTTCAGCATTGGTGGGGGGACGCTGGTGGTGCTTTCAGGAGGCGTTGAGGTACAGCCTTTGAATCTCGGTCTCGTTGACTGCTTGCATACCAGGAATATACTTTGTCACGTCCTGTGTGCTGGAAATACCTGAGCGAAGCAGGCAACAGAGGTGGAAGAGGCAGGACCAGAAGCCGTCTGTGTAAAAGCACCGCAGAGACATCGGCCGACTAGTTGGTAAAGACTGCACCATCTTCCTAGACGCTATGATGTTACGGCCTGCAGAACTTTTATTTTTTATTTATTCATTTATTTCCCAGCAAGGTCCCTTTTATTTATTTAGCTAGAAATCACTCTTTATTGATTAAGTCACCAGGAATTTTCAGCACAAGATTTAACATCTTAATGACCACCAGGACTTGGGCTCTGGGGCTTACTCTGCCTCTTGCAGAACTTGAAGGGGCTTAAGGGGAGAGACATTGCTAGATGTCACATTAGATCACATCAGATGGTGGCAGGTGCTCCTTTCCCAGTCATTGGACAAACTGCTCAATTCTTCTCCACAGCAGGAAAGAGCCAGTACTTCAGAAAAACCTAATAAAGAATTTGACATTGCAACCTAAGATC
>NW_007836551.1:0-737 GCF_000696425.1 Galeopterus variegatus
TCCTGAACTGGAAGGTCCTAGGATTGACTTCTGCTCCTGCTACTGTATTGCAGTGTGAACTTACTTCTCTGAGCTCAGTTTCTTCCCTTATAAAATAGGCTTAATAACACCTCCCTGGAGGAGCTTTTACTGAGAGTAAATAAGATTTTTTTTTTTTTAAGTGGAAGTGTTTTTCAAATGTAATGTTCTATGCAGCACCGATTAATCCTCATTTTTCCAGGTTCCCCTAGTCCTGAGGACAAGCATGGGAGTGGGCAATGCTTACAATGGTGTTTGGTCTGAGCCTCTCTAGTGTTGTACTGAAACTCTGAGCCCCTGGACCTTGCCCTTTGAAGGCCAATGAAGTTTTTCCTGCTGTAATAATTATTGTCTTTGACATTGTGTACTTGGCAGCTTGCATGCCTTCTCTGAGCTCTCCAGCCCGCCTCTGGTAAAGGCAATGCTGCAGTTAGCCAGGGTGCCCCCTGTCCTTCGTGATCCACACCACAAAAAGCTCAATAGTCCTTCAAGCTCCCGTCTGCACCTGCTCAGGGTTAAGCATTGTTGCCCAGGATAAAGTCTCTGAAACTCAAGTGCAGACTCTTTAAAGAAAGAAATTCTCATTGACCTAGAGGATATGTTAGAGGACTGTAGAAATCTTTGGACCCCAATTTGGGACACAGTGTTCTTCTGTTCTAGTATGTTCCAATAATGGAAGGAGGAGATCATGTGAGAGACAAAGGCATGGCCTTTACACC
>NW_007836552.1:0-737 GCF_000696425.1 Galeopterus variegatus
AGTATAGAATGAAAAGATAATATGAATCTTCCCATAAACTTTTTGAAGCTTTTTAAGAGCAAATTTTGGGTTCCTGTAAGCTCCTCCCTTAATTTACTAATGCAATTTGGGGTCTTGTAAGACTTCCAGAGTAGGTCATTTGAAAGAGGTGATACATAACAGTCTATTTTCTTTAGAAACTTAAATTATCTTATTGTGTAAGGTGAGCCTTGCCAAGAACAGCAGCAATTATTTTCAGCTACTCTAAGTGCCCACAGCATCACAGGTGCTGGATGGAGGGAGGACAGTGGCACGGGGAGGACAGCAGCAAATATAGGACAACCACTATCAGATGTAACAATGATTACTGGAAAGAGAAATATGAGCCCATTTGTAGCTTTGGTTCTCCCATGAAGTAGACATTGATAGGCAGAGTGTATTTTCCTAGTTTCAATTTTTAGAACTAATGAACCCAGGGGGCAAAAGACTGAACATAACATGTTGTATTCCCAGCATATTCTCTACTAATAATGCCCCACTTATTAACCTTGCCATCTTTCCTGGTACTTTTTTTCTTTCTACTACATGCAGCAAGTAAGTTTTCAACCTAAGAGCCTGCTTTTGTAACTCTCAGGATCTTGATATTCCCGTAGCATACTGAGCTGCCTAGAAAACAAACAGAAATTAAGATGACAAGAACAAACTCCAAAGTAGAAAATTCTACTCTCTGGATCCCTGCAAAATCTCCCAGCTATGAT
>NW_007836553.1:0-737 GCF_000696425.1 Galeopterus variegatus
CTCTTCTCTAATTTTTAATATTATTTAATTTTATTTTTTTGGTGGCTGGCCAGTACATCTAGTGTTATTTTTATTAGCTCTCTGCTCTGCTTTCCTTCAATTTTGTGTGTATGTGTGCTTATGACTGAGTGTGTACTTTAACTCTTAAGTGGAATATTTAGTTTCTTTGATGCATTTAAGGGCTAAAAATGTGTGCCATGTAACAGATATGAAAACAATGACAAACTTTGAGAGGACACAGAGAAAAAAGAAAAAATTGGTAATGGAGACATCTACCTTTATTAGTCTAAATTATGCTTTGTCTTTTAATAGCAGTAATAACTGATGATTGATTTTATTAAACATTGATTTACTGGGAGAAAGAGGGAAACTTTTACCTTCAGAGGCAACACTTCCTTATTGATGCCATAAAATGTTGCCATAGCAAGTGTCCAAGACAGCAGACCAGCCACATTGCCACAGACTTTTTTGGCACTTTCAAAAGTATAATCATCCATATTAAAATATGGCTGTAATAACTCAACAGTCTCTTCATTTATAGTGTCCTTGGGGAACTGCTGAAGGCTCCACAGGAATCCTGTTGCACTCATTAACTGAAAAATAGTATTACAACCTGTAAGTTCTGGGAGAAAAGAAATACTTTCTTCCTAACTTAAGTATGTACTCATAAATTGAATTTTTTTTTTTGTCTTTTTTTGTGACCGGTAACGGGATCGCAACCCTCAGTGTCGCGCCCG
>NW_007836554.1:0-737 GCF_000696425.1 Galeopterus variegatus
ACTGAATGTCCCTAGATTCATTAAGAATTATTCATTTTTATGATTAAAAAGGTAATTGTATCTTAGAGCCCTTTACAACTGTATTTGATATATTATCTCTTTTTTTTTTTTTTCCTGCTATCTGGGAGTAGTTGTTCTTTGCCAGAGAATAGCTCAGAGAACTTTATTCTTTTGCTCACCATTTAGAGACTTTGTGTTATATGTTTGCTCACATGTAAGTAGACAGTTGGTGGCTGAGTCATGGAACAAAGGTAACCACAGGATTTGTAAGTCTGGGAACAGTGAATTTTGGTTGCATATTTTGGGGTAAACTGATTAGCTGAGAGCTAGCAGAGGTCATTCTAGGCATTCTGTCTTTGAATGCCCAGGTTCATCAAGGAAAACAATTTCAATTGTTTACCTCTAAGGTTAGAAGTTAGGGTAGGGATGAGGGTAGGTGGTAACAGAGAAGAGAGGGAGGGGCTTCTGGGACAGTTGTGATTTTTTTATTGTTAATGGTTTCTTTTTAATTTGCTCTTGAGGCCTCTGTGTCAAAAGTGGCCATAAACTGAGAGAAAGAAACAAAAGATACTTAAAACATCCAAATGAAAATCTATAAAATGTCCGGAGTAAGACAATACCTCTCATCTACAGCCATAAATGTAAATGGATTAAATTCCCCACTCAAAAGACACAGACTGGGGCCGGCCCGGTGGCGCACTGGAGAGTGCGCCGCTTGGGAGCGCAGCGGCGCTCCT
>NW_007836555.1:0-737 GCF_000696425.1 Galeopterus variegatus
CACACACACACGCACATGCATAAGCACACGCACACACACACATGCATATGCACACACACACGCACACACACACGCACATGCACCCGCCCACGCACACACGCACACATATGCACATGCACACACACACGCACATGCATATGCACATGCACACGCACAAGAAAACACACAAGCACATGCACACACACACGCACATGCATATGCACATGCACACGCACAAGAAAACACACAAGCACATGCACACACACATGCACATGCATATGCACATGCACACGCACACACACACGCACACGCACACACACGCACATGCACCCGCACACGCACACACGCACACCCACGCAAATGCACATGCACACACACACGCACATGCACACGCATACGCACGCACACACACACAGACATGCACACGGACACGCACAGACACACGCACACACACACGGACATGCACACGCACACGCACGCACACGCACACACATGCACACACATGCACATGCACACACACATATGCACACACATGCATATGCACACGCACACACACACATGCATATGCACACACACGCACATGCACACGCACACATGCACATGCTCACGCACATGCACACACGTACACGCACACGTACACGCACACACACGTACACACGCACACACGCACATGCATATGCACATGCACAACACACATGCACACACACGCACATGCATATGCACACGCACATGCACACACACACAGAAGAAAAGGGAAA
>NW_007836556.1:0-737 GCF_000696425.1 Galeopterus variegatus
CCCACTACTGGGAATATACCCAAAGGAATGGAAATCATCAAGTCGAAGGTATACTTGTTTCTTTCTCTTTGAAAGTTCTCAGTACTTTGATGAGAAAACTAGTACTTGACTATTATATCCTGCTACTTTGTTTGCTCTGTTGGAGGAGCAGGCTTGAGTTGAAAGTTGCATTGGTTACTGCACTGAAAATTTTAAACAAAGGATGTTGGTAAAAAAAACCAAAACTATAAAATCCAGACTTTTAGGTCCTAGTTTACAGCATAAGGAAATAAATTTCTTCAGAATTACTTGCAAATGTTTTGTGGATAAGAGATGACAAAAAGAAAACCAAAGCATTTTGTAAGTATTAAGGGTGTCTGAGTCTATTTTCTATTGCTATAACAGAACACCTGAGACTGGGTAATTTATAAAGAAAAGTAGTAGCTCTTGGTTCTGCAGGCTGGGAAGTTCAAGATTGGGCAGGTGCATCTGGTGGGCTTCTGGTGAGGGCTTCGTGCTGCATCAAAACATGGCAGAGAAATGAAAGGGGAACCAGGCATGTGTAAAAAGGGCAAAACATGTTTTATAAGAACCTGCTTTCAGGAAGAATCCATTCCTGTGAGAACTGAGCCTGTCGAGAATGACATTAATCCATCTAAACGACCTAAGCACCCCGTAAGGGCCCCACTTCCCAACATGGCCATATTGGGGAACAAGCCTCAGCATGAGTTTTGGTGGGGATAAACCACATTCAAACC
>NW_007836557.1:0-737 GCF_000696425.1 Galeopterus variegatus
TAAAAAAGGAACAGATGTGCCAATGAGAATGAGAAGAGAATTGTTTATCATATTTTCCTGATGTCTGTGGCTTTCCTCTGATATCCTAGAACTATTCTTCACTCATCCAAATACAAGGGCACTTCAAAAAGTTCAAGGAAAGATTTGCATTATCTTTTTTTTTTCCTTTTTGTCTTTTTTCGTGACCGGTAACGGGATCGCAACCCCCGGTGTTGTGCCCGCACCGCGCTCAACCAGTGAGTGGACTAGTCTCTATATGGGATCCGAACCCTCAGCGGAAGCGCCGCCGCGCTCCCAAGCGCCACACTCTACTGAGTGCGCCACCGGGCTGGCCCCGAGATTTGCATTATCTTTTAATGCTATTTTTCCATGAACTTTTGAAGTACCCTCTTACATACTGAGGGTCAATAACACAGAAGGCACCACAGACCATACTGGGGACCCAGCAGTACAAGAGCAGTGGGCTTCCAACCCTCATGGGCTCTATCCATGGAAAAAGATACTAAACCAGTGGAAAACATTAACTATTTAATCACACAAATGTAGTAAGTGATAAGAAAAATATATACAGAATGAATAAATATGTGTAATAGGGTGACTGCCCTAACTAGTCAAGGGTAAAGAGGGCAGAGCAAGAAAAACTTCCTTTCGAGACAGAGATGTTTGAACTCAGTGGCAAACACTAAAACACTGCAGCATTACTGACACAGTGATGTACAAACACCTGGGTTGTCCAC
>NW_007836558.1:0-737 GCF_000696425.1 Galeopterus variegatus
GGCTCTGCTGAAGAGAGCCATCTCCTTGTCACATCCCTTCCAGGCAGCTGCTGGCCAACACAGGCCACCTGTGGGTATAATGTTCCGGCCTCCTTGCCCCAAATCAGGACTCTCTGAAGGGTGGTCTTTGTCTCAGGGCTCCCCGCAGGGATGGCTGAGCTCTTTCTTGTACCTGTTTCACGGCCCAGCATCTCCCTCTGCCCCGTCCTGCTGCTGCAGCCATCAGACTGGTCCTGACGTTACCATCACGGAGAAGAAGATAAAGCTAGTTTCTTAGGACCACTGGGGCATGGGGTGGAGCAGATGGGAGAGGAAGAGGAACCGCAGAGATCGAGGACGGCGTTGGAAGGAGGTCCGAGCAGTCCGTGGGTCCACAGCAGATGGGAGGAACACCGCAACCTCGCCATGTGAGGAGCAGCTGGAGCACTGAAAAGATTGATGAGGAATGTGACAGTCTTCACATATTTGACAGGCAGTCAAGTAGAGGTTGGATCAAGCTCCTTCTGCTGGGTCTCCCGGCTTTTGCTCTTGACCCCTCACGGTCCATTCTCTCACTGTTTAGACCAAGTCTTGTCACCCTCCAGCCTAAAACCCTCTGCTGTCTTCTAACTGCACATGAGTACGAGCTGTGACCTGCAGGCCTTTCATCACCTGGACTTGCCTCCTGTATTAGTCCGTTCATGTTGCTATAACAGTGTTACACTTCTCACTGTGTAACGGAGACGAGGTAAGGATTA
>NW_007836559.1:0-737 GCF_000696425.1 Galeopterus variegatus
CCATGTGGAGACCGGTTCCCGCTCACTGGCTGAGCGCAGTGCGGGCCCAACACCGAGGGTTTCGATCTCGTTGCCGGTCCTTGGTACAGGCGCGACACCGAGGGTTGCGATCCCGTTACAAAAAGGAAATAAAAAAAAAAATGTGTGTGTGTGTGTCTGTGTGAGTGTGTGCATATTTTCTCTCTTACTAAAGTGAAATTTAACTGGTAATCCACAGGTAAAGTGAAGCCTATAGGCAGAGAGGCTGTGATTTCTTATACATACCTTTACCTCTTCTCTTTTAACTCAATAGCTGTCATATTAATATACATAATCTTATATATTTATATCAGTTTCTACTTTTAGAAAAATCTTTTTTTCCAGATTTGGTTATATGATTATGAGGCATGCTATGTGTAATATTTTGAAACTTTGGATACATTTCAGCATTTTAAGATTCTTTTACTTTCTATTATTCTCAAAAATGGGTCATGTACATGTGAAAGTTTGAAAAATCTTCCTCAGATTGAAGCTGTTATCTTGTAACCCAATTTTTTTCAATGCCTTACAAATGGATTAATTTTTAGGAGTAAATCTACTCTTAATTAAATTCTCATTTAAATTTTAGTGGCTTTATTGTTGAAAGAAAGAGGAAATCTTTACATTGATCCATTTGATCATGGTCTCTGTGCACTTGCCACATTCTTTGCTGGCCATTGATCTGGCATCCAGCTGACTTCAAAATGACTGAGCAACAA
>NW_007836560.1:0-737 GCF_000696425.1 Galeopterus variegatus
ATGCAGTATGTGATGATCTAATTAGTATTATTAGCATGTTCAACATTGCGAATCATAATTAATCTTTGTGTTCCTTACTCTACTCCCTAATCCTCGTCCTGATCCCCCTTTCACAGCTCTAGTAACTATAGGTCTACAATAAAACATTGATCTTCCTAATTAATTTTTTAAACTTTGCCATAGGTTATCCAGTCTTATTGGGGCACAGCTGAGTTATAACCATAAATGAACTTCATTGTCATATATCTAAATGTATATTCATTTATCTTTCTCTTTATGTACCTATGAGTAGGTAAAGGTGGGGAAGTTCATATGGAGAAAACAAAATAGAAGATAAAAAAAAGATAAAGAGAGCAGAGAGAAGACAAATGCAAAGGAATAAAGAGAAAGAAAAAAAGAAAGAAGGAAGGAAGGAAGGAAAAAAGAAAGATATTATTATTATTATTATTTAATTTGGGAGATATTTATGCATTTTTTATCGTGGTACTATATATATAACATAAGATTCCCATTTTAACCATTTTTAAACATACAATTCTGTGGAATTAATCACATTCACAATGTTATGTGACCATGCTTTGAAAATGGAGACAATGTCTGGTGAGACAGAGAACAGGTGGAGAGATGGAGGTTTTGGAATAAATCAATGCATACTTACATGCACATTTTGTTTCTAATTAGAGCAGGAATCATACTTCTGGAAAGATACCTTTGACTACTTTGTGTTTTTTTTTTTT
>NW_007836561.1:0-737 GCF_000696425.1 Galeopterus variegatus
ACACCTAGAAGGACTGGAAGTCTCATGGGCTACCAAGCCAGAAATGGGGGAGGTCCAGGGGTCTCAGCCATGCCACCCGATATCCACAACCAATCCCGAGGGTGGGGGACGAGGGCCTCAGCCATGCCCTGCCCACATGCGCAGCCAGCCCAGCAGCAACCACCGAGCCACCACAGGAAGTGCCCTGGGCTCTCTCAGCTGGGGTAGTGGGGGGCCTCGGGCCATGGCCACACACCCCCAACACCCACAGCCAGCCTAGTGGTGACCACTGAGCCACCACAGGAGACATCCGAGCTCTCTCAACCTGGGGCAGTGGGGGGCCTCAGGCCTTGGCCACGCCCCCTGGCACCCACAGCCAGCCCAGCAGCAACCACCAAGCTGCCACAGGAAGCTGAGCCAGGGCGGTGGGGTCCTCAGGCCTCAGCCACACACACCCCCCACATGTAACCAGCCCAGCGATGAGCACCAAGCCGCAGCAAGAAGGGCCCCAGGTTCTCGAGCTGGGATGGTGGGGGGCAAGGGCTTTTGCCACTCCTCCCTGACATCTGCACCCAGCCTGGCAATGACCAAGGCACCGCTGGAAGACCCTGGTCTCCCCTGTGGGAATGAGGGGGTGCCACAGCCTCAATCCCACCCCCCCTCCTTCCTCCTTCCATCTCATTTCCTTCCCCCTCCCCCTCTCTCCCAACTTCTCTGCATGAACATCATAGAATGTAAAAAATGATATTAATAAAATT
>NW_007836562.1:0-737 GCF_000696425.1 Galeopterus variegatus
CTGGCTGAGCGAGGCACGGGGGCAACACTGAGGGTTGCGATCCCGTTGCCGGTCCTGGTCCAGTACGGGGGCGATGCTGAGGGTTGCGATCCATTGCCAGACATGGAAAAAGACCAAAAAAAAAAAGGTTTGGTAGAATTCAGCAGTAAAGCCATCTGGTCTGGGGCTTTTCCTTGTTGGAGGACTTCTGATTACTGTTCCAATCTTATTGCTTGCTATTAGTGTGTTCAGGCTTTTTATTTCTTCTTGGTTCAGTCTTGATAATTTGTGTATGTCTGCAAATGTATCCTTTTCCTCCAGATTTTCAAATATGTTGGTGTATAGTTGTTTAAAATAGTCTCTAATGATTCTTTGGATTTTTTTGTGGTATCGGTGGTAATGTGTCTTTTTTTCATTTCTGATTTTTGTTTTTTGGGACTTCTTATATTTTAAGTTAGCCTAGCTAATCAATTGTCTATTTTGTCTATCTACTCAAAAAAAAAAAAACAGTTTTGTTTCATTGATCTTCTGTATCATTTGGGGGGTCTTTATTTCATTTAGTTCTGCTCTGATCTTAATTATTCCTTTCTGTCTACTAATTTTGGGATTGCACTGTTCTTGCTTTTCTAGTTCTTCATGTTGTAGCATTAGGTTGTTTTGAAACATTTGAATTTGAAACATTTCTATCCTTTTGATATAAGAGTTTATTGCAGCAAACCTCCCTCTTTGTACTGCTTTTGCAGTATCCCACAGGTTTT
>NW_007836563.1:0-737 GCF_000696425.1 Galeopterus variegatus
ACAGCCCTGCTCTTGGGGACCCAAGCCGGGCCATCTCGGGGGAAGGCAGCCCAGTCACAGCATAGTTCATTCTGAATGAAGACTGGTCCTAGTCAGCTTCTCGTCATAATAAAGCAAGTGTGTTTGTAAGGACCACGTGCTGAGGTTATTCCAAAAGGGAGCTCATCCCACTTTGGGTGAAGTAAGGCTGCAACAGAATAGAACCTGGAGCAGCTGATCTCATGCCCTGGGCCCCTTCCACGTGCTGGAACAGTGTTGCTCCACCTGCTCCCCCACCACAGGCAGCTCAGCCAGGCCCTAGCAGGTGGTCCTGTGCCACCCCCTCTGGTGTGACTCTTCATGTTTGTGCTCAGTGGCTGGGTGGTAGATGCCAAGGAACAGGAAGGGATGTTGTATTTGTCAGTTTTCTGTCACTTTACAACAGAACACCTGAAACTGGGTGATTTATAAAGAAAAAGAATTTATTTCTTGTAGTTTCATAGACTGGGAAGTCCAAGGTCAAGAGAGAACATCTGGTGGGAGCCTTCTTGGTGGAAATTCTCTGTAGAGTCCTGAGGCAGCACAGGGTATCACATGGCATCACATGGCAAGGGTGGCAAGAGCATGTTAACATGCTCATTTGCTGTCCTTATAACGCCACCAGTGCCCCTCCTGTGATAATCCACCTGTCTAGTAGCCTATTAATCCATTAATCCATGAATGGATTAATCCATTCCTGAGGACATAGCCCTCACCAC
>NW_007836564.1:0-737 GCF_000696425.1 Galeopterus variegatus
CCAGTGAGCCCTACCCAAATTCCTGACCCACAGAATTGGGGCAGCAGATGACTACTGTTTTAAGTAACTAAGTTTTGGGGTGGTTTCTCAAGCAGCAATACATGGTATATCAAAACTCTTCTTAGTCATTTTATAATGGTTTATTAATGTGCTGCTGGATCCTCTTGCTAATAATTGATCTAGAAATTTTGTATCAGTAGTCCCAAGTGAAGTTGACTTATATTTGTGTTAGTTTTGTTCAGTCCTTGTCAAGTTTTGTTGTTATTGTCATTCTTTGGAAGTTCCCTTCTTTTTCTACGTTCTAAAATAATTTCAGTAATTTGGAATGATCTATTCTTTCAAGCTATGGTAGAATTACCTCTTAAATAATCAGTACCTTATGCCTCTTCTAAGGGGTAGTTCCTTGTCAGTCCCCGCGCCCCCCGTGGCTATTGTCAAGGCTGATGTTCAGTCAAAGTGCACATGTACAGCTAGATCCGTTACAATTGCTTGAAGCCTCTGAAATAAAAGTATCTGGAGTATCAATCCTGAATATTAGTCTCTTTAGAGCTTTCTCTTTCTTCTTAAGTCAATTTTAGTAAATTATATTTTCTTCAAGTATTATTTATGTCACCCCATTTTTCAGAATTTATTTGGCCATAATTTAACAAGGTAGTGTCTTACGATTTCTATAATTCTCTCTGCTTCTGTGGTTATTTCCCCCTTAACCAATTCTTATTTGTGTTTTTTTTTTTTTT
>NW_007836565.1:0-737 GCF_000696425.1 Galeopterus variegatus
CATGAACAAGGCTTGGAAGAAATGGTAGCAAGATGCATGTCTTAGTTTAGAGGTAAGAATTCGAGTGCAAGTAGTTGATTTGGGAAACAATTCTAGAAAACACCAGTAGGAGAATGGGGGAAGAGAGATAGGGCAGGGCAGACAGCCAACCAAGGGTGTGTTATCAAGTGGACAACTGGAGAGCAATCCCCCTGGGGAACTCTGAGGGACAGTACAGGACATGCCTCCGTTATCCCAACCAAGCAGCAAGAGAGCTGAGGTATTTATCCACCAGATCCCATTAGGGTCAGGGGAGGAGGGTGTGGGGACATCAGTTCCCTGGCACTTCCCTCCCGTCACGGGCACAGACAGAGCCAGCTGCAGTAGCCAAAAGCCCTTGGGCAGAGATGCAGGTGTTGGCAGTTGGAAGTCCAACCGGCGTGCACAAAATTGTTAAGGACTGTAGGTGTATGGTCAGGATGCCAACAAGCTCGCTAGAACGCTTCTGGGGGTGGTGTGGAGAGTAGTTTCATTAGAGAGGGGAGAACAGGCCTTGTGGTGAGCTAAATAATGGCCCTCAAAGATATCCACGTCCTAATCCCCAGAACCTGTGACTTACACTTTATATGGCAAAAGGAACTTTGCAGATGTGAACTAACTAAGGATAATGAGATGGGAGATTATTCTGGATTATCTGGGTGGGCCCAATGTAATCACAAGGGTGCTTATATGGGGAAGCAGAAGATCAGAGTCTGTAG
>NW_007836566.1:0-737 GCF_000696425.1 Galeopterus variegatus
TGTGGGATCCGAACCCTCGGCGGGAGTGCCGGCACGCTCCCAAGCGGCGCACTGTAGCAGTGCGCCACCGGGCCGGCCCTCTTAATACATTTTTATTTTTTGGAATTTGTTATTAACAGCCTTGTTCTAAAATGATTTGTGTGCATCTTTTACATCCACTAACAGAAGTCCTGTGCACAGTAGAAAATGGAAGATCTGTGTCTTAAAGAATTACAACTCTATAACCCCATAGCAAAAAAGAAAAATAATCTGATTTTAAAATGAACAACTGACCTGAGTAGACATTCTCCAAAGAAAACATTAAAAAATGACCAGCAGACATATGAGAAGATATTCAACATCAGTAGTCTTCAAGGAAATGCAAATCAAAACCACAATGAGATGCCATCTCACACATGTTAGAATAGCTATCATCAAAAAGACAAGAGATAAGTGTTGGTGAGGGTGTGTAGAAAGGGGAACTCTTGCACACTGTTGGTGGGAATGTAAACTGGTGCAGCCATTGTGGAAACAGTGTGGAGGCTCCTAAGGAAATTAAAAATATAACTACCATATGATCCAGAAATCCTTCTTCTGGGTACATACCCAAAGGAAATAAAATCACCACCTTGTAAATATATCTATACGCTCTTGTTCATTGCAGCATTATTCACAATAGCCAAGATATGGAAACAACCATATCAATGAATGGATAGAGAAGTGAGATACACACACACACACACACACACACACACACA
>NW_007836567.1:0-737 GCF_000696425.1 Galeopterus variegatus
TTCCTCCTCATCCTTCAAGCAGCAGCACCAACACCAAAGACCACTTCCTTGGTGAGGTCTCTGATTATTCAGGCATAGTTAGTCCCTCCCTCCTGTCTATTTCCATAGTACTCCCACACACCTCTGCAACAGTACTTTCCATGGTAAATTTTAGTATTTTAGTTTACAGATCTTTTCCCATGAGCATGAGAGCTCCTTAAGGTCAAAGGTGTGACTTATGCATTTTTGTAGTCCCAGCACTTGGCACAATGTCAGCATGTAGTAGGTACTTGGAAGAGGTTGTTGAGTAGACACTAAAATGAATGCATCCTCTGCAAATGGGCAGAAAAGTGACAAGTGACGTCATCTGAGCAAGTGCCAAAAGAAAAACAATCTACCCCAAAGGAATACTCTTTTTAGATGTACTCTGTGATATTTTGTAGTAGGTCAGGGGAAAATGTCTAGGCCTTACAGATTTTTGTTACTGACAATAAAAGCCTGATATGCTACTTTAGCCAAAAAGCAAGCCACCTAGAGGAAGGGTTCAGAGAACCTATATAATTTAAAATATAAAATATGCATGGAAGACATTAAGCTCCTGTTATCCTAAAACACGTTGTATGTACACTAAGAATCTGAAGCTTAGGTTGCACTGTCACCCTTCAGAACAATACGTGTTCTGGAACAGTTAGTTCCAGAGAAAGGTAAATACAACAGAGGAAGCCGTTTTCATGTGGACTCAACTGGTCAGCCCATCT
>NW_007836568.1:0-737 GCF_000696425.1 Galeopterus variegatus
TGAGGAAGATCTGCACATGAGAGGCAGGGCCACAACCAACAGACAGAAGCAACTGGCAAGTACAAAACTCGAAAAGAAATAACAAAATATTTTAGCCATGAAAATAGAACAGATAATCCTAAAAAGCAACATGCAAAGGACAAAAAAGCCGATCTTCGAAATTTAAAATATGACACCAGAAATAAAAAACTCAATATAAGAGTTGAAATAAAAACTTGAGGACTTTTCCCAGAAAGCAGACCAAAAAGACGAAAGGACTCTGCACACGAATTCCAAATGCGCAGGCTGTACCCTCAAGGAGGAATGTAATCCTCACCCCTTAAATATGGGTCATCTATAGTTACTTCCTTCCAACGAGAACAGTATGGAAAGAGAAGAAAACAGGGCGAAAACCTCACACGCACTCCTCAGCCAGGTGACTAAGGTTAACATGAACAGTGGTTATGTTGACAGACAGCATGGACCCTTGATAGGAAGTGATGCACTTTACATCTGTGGTCTGCCCCCAGGAACACACAACCCCCATCTAATCAGACAAATTTCAATTGAGAAACATTCAAAACTTTCAAGGTCATAAGAGCAAGAAAAGTCTGAAAAATCATCACAGCCAAGGGAAACCTGAGGAGATACAACTAAGTGCAGTATGGAATCCTCAATGGGATCCTGGAACAGAAAAGGGACTCTAGGTAAAGACTAACAAAATATGAATAAACTGTGAACTTTAGTTAATGATCATA
>NW_007836569.1:0-737 GCF_000696425.1 Galeopterus variegatus
AATTGAGAGGCAACTTAAAATCTCTGGCCAAATGATTGGTGAGATTCTTTTCCTACATGAGACCAGCCTGGCAGGACTGAGAGAGAGGCAGTTGTCGTAACTAATGCACAGGAACCAACATGGTAAGTCAAGAAAAATGAAGAAACAGGGAAATATATTTCAAGTAAAAAAGATAAATCTCTAGAAACTGACTCAAGTGAGGTGGAGGTATATAATTTACCTGCCAGAAAATTTAAAATAATCATCACAAAGATGCTCACCAAGGTCAGGAGAACAATGCAAAAACAAACAGAGAATTTCAACAGAGACAGAAAGTATAAAAAATACCAAATAGAAATCATAGAGCTTCTGAAGAAGACCATAACTGAGCTGAAAAATTCAATAGAAGAGTTCAACCGAAGACTAGATCAAGCAGAAGAAAGGATCCCTGAACTTGAGGACAGGTCATCAGGTCATTAAAAATCATTTAACCTGAGGAGCCAGGGGGGGGAAAAAAAAAAAAAGGAATGAAAGAATGAGGATAGCTTATAAGAGACTTACGGACACCATTGAGTGAAACAACATACACATTACTGTAAGTCCAGAATAAGAAAAGAGAAAAAGGGATAGAAAACTTATTTTTAAAAAATGTCAGAAAACTTCCTAAGTCTGGGGAAGAAAATAGAAATCCAGATAGAGGAGGCCCAAAGACACCAAATAAGATGAGTCCAAAGAGACTTAAATTGAGACACATCATA
>NW_007836570.1:0-737 GCF_000696425.1 Galeopterus variegatus
AACAATCTTCATATATAAAATATCAACCAGATTAATATTTGTAGCTCTGAATTTCATTCTTTTTTTTTTTCCTTTTGGTCTTTTTTTTTGTGTCCGGCAATGGATTGCAACCCTCAGTGTCGCGCCCGTACCGGACCGGGACCGGCAACGGGATTGCACCCCTTGGTGTTGCTCCCACACCTCGCTCAGCCAGTGAGCGGGAACCGGTCTGTATGTGGGATCCGAACCCTCGGCGGGAGCGTCACCGTGCTCCCAAGCGGCGCACTGTAGCAGTGCGCCACCGGGCTGGCCCTGAATTTCATTCTTCTGAACTTAATGATATCATTGCTGCAAAGGCTACTACGTGAATGAGTGCTGGAGCTATGGAATCAGATCTCTTGGGTTTCAATCACAACCAGTAGGTGACATCTAGAATAACCATTGCCTGTGATTAAATTTCTGAGTGTTCACACTGGGTCTCCAAGATATGTCCCCCTTCTGCAGTGATCAAAGTGGAGAGTTGAAGGAAGATACAATAGCATAATCCTTGGTTTTTACAGCAAAATATTGATACTAATATGTGTTTTACACCAAATTAGTGGTACTAATAATGTTATTAATTTTGCATTATTTTTGACAAGAAATGAGAAAGATTTGAGAACTTTCACTTGGATGTTTGTATTACAATAACTTGATAAGGTAATGCTAGTTACTGGAACAGAGAAATGTCAAAATCTTTCAGCTTTACACAGTATTTG
>NW_007836571.1:0-737 GCF_000696425.1 Galeopterus variegatus
TTATGTTTGTATCACAAAGGACTCACAATCATTTACTTTTCCCTGTGCAAAATTAATAAATCAAACAAGCAAGCAAGAAAACAAACAAAAATCACTTCCCCCATATATTTACGTAGTAGGTTGTGTCCTCCCAAAATTCATGTCAACCAGAACCTCGGAATTTGACCTTATTTGGAAAAAAGGTCTTTGCAGATGTAATTAGTTAGTTTAAGACGAAGACATACCGGATTAGGGTGGGCTCTAAATCTAACGACTGGTGTGTTTATAAGAGAAAGGAGAGGAAGATTCAGACACCAAAACACAGACACTCAGGGAAGAAGGCCACGTGAAGAAGGCGGCAGACACAGGAGTGATTTAACTGTGAACCAAGGAACACCAGGGATTGCCTGGAACCCCACAAACTAGGAAGAAGAGGCAAGGAAGGAGTCTTCCTCCGAATCTGCAGAGGGACATTGGCCTTGTGGACATCTTGATTTCTGACTTCTAGCCTCCAAAACTGTGGGAGAATAGATGCCTGTTGTTTGAAGCCACCTAGTTTGTGGTAATTTATCACCATTCTAGAAAACTAACACAATTTCCCAAGCTCCTTTCCCATCTTCTCTACTTTGCAGTTGAATTTGTTGAAAGAATTGCCTTTGTTTACTTTTCCTCTTGATCACGTGACACTCATTCCTCGACCCTCATCATTCCAAGTTTACTGTGTTGGCCAAGTTTACCAGTAGCGCCTCCTCCTGGCC
>NW_007836572.1:0-737 GCF_000696425.1 Galeopterus variegatus
CCAACACTGTCACATTGGGGATCAGATTTTCACATGAGTTTTGGGGGGACAACATTTCCAACTCTGTCAGGGGGTGAGAGTGATATAAAAACATGAACATGTGTAATCTATTTCAGGGCAAGAGTTGGTAGTACTCGTTTTGAACAGTTGATTCTATTGAGTTTGAGTCTGGGGGATTGGTTTAAAAAAAATGTCACTAGTAAAAATAGTGGATTGAGAAATGATTTTTCCCTTCTGGGGCAAAACAATTAATTCATTTGTGACACATCAAATTTGACATAATGTCAGGATTTCCAATCATAAATATTTAAAGAGTAGATCAGCACATATAATTTGGCTCAGGCAAGGTGGTTAAAGCCTGGGCTGCAGGAGTGGTCATGCACCCAGCTTTGCCACTTCCTGCTAGGAGAGTGACCTTGAGCAGATAATCTAATTTCTCTAAGCCTTAGTTTTCTTGCATGCTTGCAAATGAGAGATGCACTGATTATCTATGGAGGATGATGGTGAAGCTGTCACTGGATTACTTCTCCAGTGGACAGTGGGTAAGAATGGGCAGCAGAGGTTAAGTGATGGTACGGAGAAGAGGAAATAGCATCAGAGTTGGAGAAAGAGCAGTAAGAAAAAAAAAGTCTAGCTCTCTAGTCTCCTTACATCTCTCAGACTCCTGTCAGACTCAGTGGGACAGTGATTTCCATTTGGTTTAGTTAGTAGTAGGACTCTTTCTTTAAATAATATCA
>NW_007836573.1:0-737 GCF_000696425.1 Galeopterus variegatus
TTGAAGTGGGAGATAATAAAAACATTAATTATCCTAATATAGCCACCACTTCTTGAGCTTTTTTATGCGCTAGCACTAGACTAAGGGCTTTACATGTTATCTCCAATGAGGAAACAGATTCTCAGAGATTTTAAGTAACTCATCCCAGGTCACACTGAAACCCACGTGACAGTAGATAGGTGATTTCAGTAAAATTCACTATGGTGAGTGCAATCATAGGGATATGGACAGAACAACAAGGCAGCACAGGAGGAGCCAATTTTGGGGCTACAGGAGGGACACACCAAGTCGGGGAGGTTTTCTGGAGGCAAGGACATCTGAGTCATCTTGAAGCGTGAGCAAGACTTAGACAGGTGAAGTGCAGGAGAACACAGGAGTACACAGGTGAAGAACAGGTAAAGTCCAGGAGGAGGGAGGACTCCTGTGAGCAAAGACACAGAAGTAGGAAACAACATGGAATATGCCAGAGAGCTTTGAGCTCCTTAGAATTGTTGGAGCAAAAAGTACGAAGGATAAGAAGAAAGACGGAGCTGGACAGATTGGCAGGAGCTGCACTGTGAAGGGATTTTCATGTATGTTTGAAGAACTTGGGTTTTATTCTGGAAATAATTGGGAATCATTAAAAGGATTTAAGTTATAGGAGTGTCCTGGTTAGATCTGTACTTTGGGTGAGTAACTCTGAAAGCAGTCTGGAGGGGAAACTTTTTTTTTTTTTTTTTTTTTTTTTTAAAAAGATG
>NW_007836574.1:0-737 GCF_000696425.1 Galeopterus variegatus
GTTGATTATACATATTTTTGGGATTCAGTGTTGACATATGTTGATCAAATCAATATTACTATTATGCATATTGTTACAAATTGTACTTATTCTTTATGCCCCTTGTCCAATCTCTCCCTATTCCCCTCCTCCTCCCTCCTCCCACCACTGATAACCCTAGATTTCTTCTCTCCCTCTGAAAGAGTAATGGTTACTCTGTTGACTTGTTGCCTAGGTGATCTGTCCAATGCTGAGAGATGAGTTCAGGTCCCCCAATTTATCAGAGAGTAGATGTTTCTTCTGTCACTCTGGAGTGGGCTTTGTGGAGAGAGACATCCTCTTCTTTTCTTTGGTCTCTGCTGGTGACTATCCTTGTGTCAATGTATTCCAGTGGCTGGTGGACCATCTGCATGGTGGTTGTGACGTCAAGCCACATTTGCAGCAGCTGTGGCTACTGTGGTGGCTGTGATGGGCCATCCATATGGAGGTGATGTTTTGGCATGCTTCTTGGTGCTGGTGGTGTGCCTGGTTGTGGGCGGGGGGTCCAGTCCCCAGCTCTATGCCCTGGGTCCCCAGGCAGGTCCTGAGGCATTGGTGCTGTGCCTGGATGTGGGAATGGGGTCTGGTCCCTGGCTCTATGCCTTAGATTCCTGGGCAGGCCCTGAGGCACTGGCAGTGTGCCTGGTTGTGGGTGGCAGGGGGGTGGTCCGGTCGCAGCTCCAGCCTCAGGGCCCTGGCAGGCCCTGAGGTGCTGGTGG
>NW_007836575.1:0-737 GCF_000696425.1 Galeopterus variegatus
ACTTCAGAAAATTGATATTTGGCCAGGAATTTAAAGATTACTTTCTTTGTTAAGCAAGGACATAATTTCTGAACTTACTAACTTCATAACTTCTGCTTTTGGAACATGAGTCTCTTTAAAAAAAAATAAAATGTAAAGTTTTTTTTTTCCTGTTACAAAACACTTAAAATGTGGGGGTGGGCTTTGTAAATGAAACTGCTAATATTTATCTAAATCAACTTTGTACAAAAAATAAAGAATACTGCCGATTGTCTTACATTTGAAAGGGCTATAAGTGTAGGAAGGAATTTCTTGTTATAAGAAAGAAAAAGTCATTCTTACCAAAAAGTTAAAAAAAAAGAAAGGAAAAAAAACTAAGAATGATATGATATGGTAGGATTTTTAAAAACAAACACACCCTTCCATTTGGCAAGTGAATATTGAGGGTCTAGTTTGTGACAGGTTCTTTTCTAGATGCTGAGAATTAATAACAAATGAACAAAAAATGTCCTGCCCTCATGGAGCTGACATTCTAGTGGGCAGAGACAGTGAACAAAATGAATGAGTATTTAGTATGTGACATGGTGATAAGTATCACGGGGAAAACTAAATAGGTGAGGGGTGGGAAGTACAGAGGTGGGGGGGCTATATTAATTTCTACATTAGATTTTATTTATATTAGTTTATATTAGTTCTGTGTTAGTTTCTATTGCCACTATGACCGATTATCATTAACTTGGCTTAAAATGACACAAATT
>NW_007836576.1:0-737 GCF_000696425.1 Galeopterus variegatus
GATTAAACTAGAATTTAACAGTGAGAAGTGAAGTTGTCACTTTACTGGAGTCCTAACATATTCTGTCTCTCTAGCCTGAGTCAAATTATACACACGGGCTGTTTGCTGTTCTCTCTATCTCAGTTCTTCTTTCCCTTTCCCTCAGACATTGCAGTGTTTCTTTTTTTTCCAGCTCCTGATTATCCTATCTAAAATTACACCATTACTACATCCGTCTCTTCCATATTTACCTTATTTTCCTCTGTAACTTTCCTCACCATTAAAATGCATATACATGCATACATACTTACATACATACATATGCACAGTCAGCCCTCTATATTGGCTGGTTCTGCACCAGCAGATTAAACCAACTGTGGACGGAAAATATTTGGAAAAAAACCGAAAAAGTAACAATAAAACAATAAAAATAAGAGAAATGAAAAGACAATACAAGTATAGCAACTATTCACATAACAGTATGTTAGGTATTATAAAACATCTCTAGATTATTTATGCAGAAGGATGTGTACAGGCTATATGCAAATACCGTGCCATTTTATAATAAGCGACTTGAGCATCCAGGGATTTTGGTATCCACGGGGGTCCTGAAACTAATCCCCCAGGGGTACTGAGGGACAGCTATATGTTTATTTGTTTCTTTTCACTGGCTTGTATACTCCATGAGGACAAGGGCTTTTTTTTTTTTTGTCTTTTTTCGTGACCGGCAACGGATCGCAACCCTCAGTGTTGCCCCC
>NW_007836577.1:0-737 GCF_000696425.1 Galeopterus variegatus
ACATACTTCTTCACATACATTACATTACATGGATTCATCAACTGACAGCTCACAAAATATCACTATTATTGAAAGCTTGACTGTTCAAGGAAATAATCTTTCATTTTTATATGTGTTCTTGCATTATCTCATAATAATAGTGGACATTTAGTTAGTTTCATCTTCTGCAACTTTCAGATTTGTAGGTTGCTTCAATTCCTCTATTATTGTAGATATTCGTTTTAACTATTCCCAGATTATCGTACATTTATTTAGGTTGGCTGTTTTAGCCTTATTTCACTAATGACACTTTTGGATGCAAGTAACAGAAGAACAAAATTTAATCTTTATCAAAGAATGTAAAAATTTTCTCTTTTATAAAATAGAATCAAGAGGTGAGGTAACCTACAGAGTTAGTTCATTCATTCACACAAAGACGCCATTAAGAAACAAAGACTTTTTCCCCCCAGGATCAGTTCCATGTGAATTACATAACCTCATATTTATAACTTAACTTCTTTTCCAAGAATTCTATAGCCTCAATTTCATACATGCTCACCTCTGACTCTGCCTTCTTTCCCTTGTATTCTATTACTTAATGTAAGCAATTCTTTTACCTCACCATACTTTATAAATTATTGATCACACAACCATTTCACTGTCCGTGATTTACTTCATGTCCTCACATCCGTCCACATGCACCTTATTTTCTATGGTCAAACATTGTAATCACTCTATTGCAGGCACTCTCAACTGCC
>NW_007836578.1:0-737 GCF_000696425.1 Galeopterus variegatus
CCTCCCTCACCACAATCCCTCCAGAATCTGATTCCATAGATCTCCAGGAAGGAAATTGGAAATTTTAACAAATACTCCAAATTATTTGATGCAGGTGATATAGATCCACTGGAGAAAAACTGCCCTAGAGATTCCCAGGGCACAGCTTACAAACTATGTACCTAATTTCTCTTGGGACTAGCCTTTCTGTCCTGATTTTTAGATGGCCATCAATAAGCATATTTGATAGACGTCCTTATTGAACCAGAACCTGGGGAGTGCCTGAAGTTTAGTTAAAGGTATTCTTTGTGCCAGACTTATAGTCAAATAAAAAAGTACTAAACCTCATATCTTAGACTTCAAAACATTCTCAACAGTAAACAGATGAGGACCTGTGCTATGATTTCAACGTCCCCTCTAAAACTTAGGTTAAAATTTAATTGCCAATGTGATAGCATCAGGGGGAGCCCTCATGAATGGATTAGTGCTGTTATCTTGGGAGTGGGTTAGTAATCGCAGGATTGGGCTCCTGATAAAAGGGTAAGTTTAGCCCCTGTTTCTTCTCTGTCTCATGCGCTCACTTCTACTGTCTTGCCTTTTGCATGGATGACCCTCATCAGATGTCAATGCCATGCTCTTAGACTTCCCAGCCTCCAGAACTGGGAGCCAAATAAATCTTTTCTAAATAAATTACCCGGTCTGTGGTATTCTGTTATAGCAGAAAACAAAGAAAACCTGTTAGTTGCTCTTCAACCAAG
>NW_007836579.1:0-737 GCF_000696425.1 Galeopterus variegatus
AAATTCCTTTATTTCTGTATAATTCTACATAGTGCTGTCCTTAGACTATGTGGGGCATACTGTACATAATATCTACTTACACTTGTAAAGTAGAAAGGTGGCACATTTTATTATTATCATGGCACAATCAGATAAATGATATCCAGAAATGTTAATTGATTTGTTTAACATTGAATAAATGAGAAATTGACAGAGTCATAGACCCAGTGTCAAAATAACAAACTCAGTGCCCTAGAATAAACCAGTTAATCAGACCAGGACTGTGCTCACAGGGCTGTATTCCCTTATTATGGAAATAATGTCCATATCCACCTTTGGATATACCAATACATGTGTTAAAATTGAAATGGCTATGAAGTTGAAAAGTCTGAGATCTTCTAGGTGTCTAATCTTATTTTTTTGCTCATTTACAGACACTCTCAAAGTTGGATTTTAATTTCCTTTTGTTTCTTATATTGCAGATCTCCTACTAGCTTCAAAGAAGCTTCTTCAGGTGAAGGACGAGGTAATTATTATATATTACTAAAAGTAAAGAATTCAACATTATAAGTGCTGTAATCAACCAACTTATTTATTCAGTAAAAATAATTTTTAAAGAGTTTGTGTTGGGATATTTTATCTTCAGAATCTATAATTAATTGGTATAGTGCCCAACACAGGCATGGGAAACTGAGTTGTTATTTGAGATCCAGAAAATAGGCAAATCCAATCCCCAAAATGTAAAAATAGACTGTAAG
>NW_007836580.1:0-737 GCF_000696425.1 Galeopterus variegatus
AAACATAATTTTACAATCTTTGATGGAACTGCTAGGCAGAATTACTAGTATGAAGAGTAAAGCAAAACTTAAAATGTAAAATGCAGGTTGTAAACCAGTGCCTAATGAATTTTGCAAACCAATTTGTTTATCCAGCATTGTGTTTTAAAAGTTTTAAACTTGAGTTCTTTTAAGAGTGATATGTTTTATTTTGTCTCAGCATAGATTTTTAGCTTTTAAATCTATCCAGTTAATATATTTAAGTTTACAGCCAGGCTCCTATAGCATTTTATTTTGGTGGTTCCTAAGATATAAACAGAAGCACATCCTTGAAAATTGCGTGTTTTAGAGAAATCAAAAGATTGAGCTCTAAGAAAGTACACATGTCAAGTCTGTGTTTTAAACTTTTAAAAATCATCCCAATTCTCTATTTTCTTTCCTGATGGACACACCTACACATACTATTTCTGTAATCAGTTATTCTTCAAACATTTCCTCAACAAATATGCATTGTAGTCTCTGTAAACAGAAGTTAACAAGAAAGTTCTCTGAAGATTACATGTTAGCTGGTGAAGACAACATTAATTAGAAAACAAAAAATAACAATAATTTTAGACAGTGATAAGTGCAATGAAGACAACATGTGTGTGAAAATGAGTGTGGATTTCTTTTCATCAGATAGTCATTGGAAGTCCATGCTTGCTTTTAATTAGTTCTCTTAATTACTTCACTCTTGATTGAGATACTTGGGGTTATTT
>NW_007836581.1:0-737 GCF_000696425.1 Galeopterus variegatus
TTTTTGTCCTTGGTTTAGTTGATGTGCTGTGTCACATTTATTGACTTGTGTATGTTGAACCATCCTCGCATCTCTGGGATGAATCCCACTTTATTGTCGTGTATAATTTTTTAATGTGTTGATGTATTCTGATTGCTAGTTTTTTTGTTGAGGATTTTTGCATCTATGTTCATCAGTGATGTTGGTCTGTAGTTTTCTTTTTTTGTTCTATCTTTGGTTTTGGCATCAAGGAGATGCTGGCTTCATAGAATGAGTTTGGGAGAGTGGCCTGTTTCAATTTTTTTTGGAATAGTTTAAAGAGAGTTGGTATTAATTCCTCTTTAAACATTTGGTAGAATTCAGCAGTAAAGCCATTTGGTCCTGGGCTTTTTTTTGTTGGGCGACAGCTGATTACTGCTTCAATCTCATTGCTTGGTTTTGGGCTGATCAGGTTTTCATCATCTTCCTGGTTCAGTCTTGGTAGTTTGTGTCTGGAAATTTATCCATTTACCCCAGGTTTTCAAATTTGTTGGTGTATAGTTGCTTGTAATAATCTCTAATGATTTTTTGTATTTCTATGGTATCGGTTCTACTGTCTCTTTTTTCATTTCTGATTTTTGTAATTTGGGTCTTCTCTTTGTTGTTGTTGTTAACCTAGCTAATGGTTTGTCTGTTTTGTTTATCTTCTCAAAAAAAACCTTTTTTTTTTTTTTTGTCTTTTGTCTTTTTGTTCCGTGTCCGGCAACGGATCGCAACCC
>NW_007836582.1:0-737 GCF_000696425.1 Galeopterus variegatus
CCGGGGCCTTGGTGTTATCAGCACCGCACTCTACCGAGTGAGCCACGGGCCGGCCCTCTTTATGGCCATTCTAAGGATGAGGATCCTTGAGAGGGCGGGATGAGGGAGGTCCTAATTCCGAGGAAGGCTAGGATTGACTACTGGTGATACTGGGCCAGGCCCCAGATTCCTGCTTTCTAATGCAGGAAAGGGCTCTGGGTCTGATTTCTGGGTCACTGGTTGGAGAAAGGGCTTCATGCCCGGTCCTCTGGGTATTGGAGAGGTAAGAGGTCATGAGAAAAGACACTAAGTGTGTTTGGAAATCTTGATTGCTGACTGGAGGAGGGCTGGGAGCCTCTTCCTGGATCTCTAATCCGATTTACCTTTCCTCACCTCCCTCTTCAGTTGGTGAGGCTCGTAACCTCATTCCTATGGACCCCAATGGTCTGTCCGATCCTTATGTGAAACTGAAGCTCATCCCGGACCCTCGGAATTTGACAAAACAGAAGACCCGGACAGTGAAAGCCACGCTAAACCCTGTGTGGAACGAGACCTTTGTGTTGTGAGCCTCGGGTGTAGCAGACGCTGTGATGACTGACAGAGAATGATCTGAGGGCCCTAGTGGCCCACAAGGCCCCAGAGAGCAGCTGTTGGGAGGTGTTAAAATAGAGAGAACCCCCAAAGAGGCAGAAGAAAGTGGAGGGAGAAAGGAATGATTGAGGGAGAGGGATGAAGAAATAGAAGCCGAGAGACAGACC
>NW_007836583.1:0-737 GCF_000696425.1 Galeopterus variegatus
GGGCCGCCAGCGCGGGGGGCGGGGCCGCCAGCGCGGGGCGGGGCTTCCTCTCACGCGCCTGCCCCGCAGGTTTTTCTACCTGTACCACTTCGCTTTCTATGCGTACCACTACCGCTTCAATGGGCAGTACAGCAGCCTGGCTCTGGTCACCTCCTGGCTCTTCATCCAGGTGAGGCCCGGGCAGCAAGGAGGGCCCATGTCCTGCCTGTTCTCTGGCGGGAACCCCGGCCAGGTTATCTGCCCCTCTCTGAGCAGGGCTGCTGAGGTCAGAGAGGTGGCCTGAGTCCCGGAGCTGAGGAGGAAGCACCTTGGGGGGGGCCGAGCTTGGGCCAAGGGCAGTACCATCCCGTTTCTCTCATCTCTGGGTGTGCTACCCTCAGGAACTCAGCATTCTCTGGGCTGAGGGTTCAGGGTGGTGGGCAGAACTCCCTGGGTCCAGGTCGGGGCAGTGGATGGGCCCGGGGCCTGGCAGACAGAACCTTGGACTGACTGTGCCACCGCCCCACTGCCCCCTTGCAGCACTCCATGATCTACTTCTTCCACCACTACGAGCTGCCCGCCATCCTGCAGCAGGTGCGCATCCAGGAGATGCTGCTGCAGACCCCGCCCCTGGGCCCCGGGACCCCCGCAGCGCTGCCCGATGAACTGAACAACAACTCAGGCACCCCGGCCGTGGTCCCGGACCCTGCTGGCCAGCCCCCTGCCCTGGGCCCTAGCTCACCAGGTGCTGGCGGGGG
>NW_007836584.1:0-737 GCF_000696425.1 Galeopterus variegatus
TTAAACTAAAAATATCTTGGTTCGTAGGTATAGCTGTTTTGCTGAAAATGACATTAAAATAACCAGTTTTAAAATTAAAATATTCATACGATACATTAATAAAAATATATAAGTATTTTACTTGTATACTGTATATAAAAGTACAATTTATCACAGAAACCTCTCACTTCTATCAAAATAGTCTAAGGAAACAGGTGTAGAATAGATTATATTCCATTTAAAACATTGCTTGCTTTATTGTTTTTAAATAGGCTTATGTGAAAATGCACCCACTGGGAAAAAATGAAATCAGAATGAATCATACACCCAAAGGTCATTGATCTAAAAATATAGGTCCTGTGAAATGGATAAAAGTATTCTACTTAGTGGAAGTCATCAAGTGAGAGGATTTTAGAATCCTTCCAAACCATTTAAGCTTCCCAGATTGTTAATTAATTTATCAGTAACAGAGAAGGCAGCCACTCCCTAGTGCCCTGTCCTCCTGGGGAAGCAGTGCAGATGAAAGGTGATCCTGCTGAGAAGGGATGGAGATCAAGGGGCCTAACCTCGCCACAGGAGAGAGAGGGAAGCATCTGTGCAAAACAAGCAGGAAAGCCGAGCCCTAGCCCTTGGTTTCTTACACTGAACGCACACCTAGCAGCTCCTCAGGAAATACTGCTTCTGATGATGAGCGTGCAACGCTTTTGGCCCAGAACAGGAAACTGATGATGAAAGCAGAACCAGCACTTGTTGTCATG
>NW_007836585.1:0-737 GCF_000696425.1 Galeopterus variegatus
ACCATGTAGCACCTTCACAGTTGTGACATTCAAAAATGTCTCCAGACATTACTGAATGTCTTGTGGGAGGGGAAGTGAAGTGGCAAAATCACCCAAGTTTGAGAACCCCTGTGGAGATCAATTAACGGCTGCTGTTAAGGACACATCATCTTTGTCGTACCACTCTTGTCCAGATGTCCAGTCGATTATGTCCACTATGTAACTAATGGATAAATCACACCGAAAAAGCTACCTTAAAATTAGATTTCTTTCTTCTGCTTGATTTGGATTTATTTTGCTCCACATTTTCTAGGTTCTTGAGGTATTAGCTTATATTATCATTTGAGAATTTTTTCTAATATGCAAATTTAGTGCTATAAATTTCCCTCTCAGTTCTGCTTTAGCTATGTCTACAAATTATAATATGTTGTATTTTTATTGTCATTCTGTTCAGTGAATTTTTTGACTTACCTTGTAACTTCCTCTTTGACCCATGGATTATTATGAAGACTTCCCTTGACATTAATTCACCATCGTGAAGATAGACAGTGTTGATCATGTTTACCTCCCTGTCCTCAGTGCCTGGCACAAAATGGATGATGAATAAATAATAAATGAACGAATGAATGAATGAGTGAATACACTTTCAAACTTTGTCACTTCATTAAACAATTCTGAATAGCATTTGAGTTTCATACGACTCCAGTCAACATACAAAGGAGGTAAAGATTGATCACACCCCCACATACTCACATACT
>NW_007836586.1:0-737 GCF_000696425.1 Galeopterus variegatus
ACATTTTTTAACAGAGGCTGTATTAATAAGACAGTAATTAGTCATAAGTAAAACCTTAAAGGTTTAGTTCAATCATATTTACAACTATTTAGTTATTTACCTCATATGTGCTTCTTAACACACACACGCACGTGTGAGTATTTCAAGTATTAAGTATAAGAAGTAGACTGGATAAGTCAAGAATTGAAATGGAATTGAATTATAATTTGAAAATTTTTGTCTTTGAGTTTTAATAACTGTGTAGCTGAACCCAATTTAAAAATGTGCAAATCCTTTAAGTAAGTGTATGGATAATCAAGCTGGTGATATTTTGGACATGAATGCCTGTGTGCTTCTACCAAAATATATCAATATTACAGTTCAGGTGATCATACACATTATTTGTCAAACCAAACATCTATTTATTTTTTCATTATGTTGAAGGTATTTGGCAAATTTTGTGAAGTGATTGATGGATGTTTAGGTTTGGGGAAGCAAAGCCTGGAGAAAGAGCCTATGGATATCTGATATCTTCCTTTCTCCCTGGCTATGGATCCAAAACTATTTCACTCAAATATGACCTGGAATGCCCAAGGTCTTTCCTTCAAAGACTTCCCACAAGGGACTGAGAATCATAATGAGACATATTAATAAAGCCCAGTTATCATCTGATAATACTGTCAATTAACACTTATTATCACATAATTAAATTGGACATTGACCATGTCAGAGCCAATTTAACAGACATAAAAAAAAAA
>NW_007836587.1:0-737 GCF_000696425.1 Galeopterus variegatus
GGAAAATGGGATTGTGTTGGTGAGTTTTTTGGTTGCAGATCACAAAGTCCCAACTCAAACCTGCTTACACACACACGTACACACACACACACGCACATGCATATGCACAAACACACGCACATGCATAAGCACACACACGCACATGCATAAGCACACGCACACACACACATGCATATGCACACACACACATGCACCCGCACACGCACACACGCACGCATATGCACATGTACACACACGCACACACATGCATATGCACATGCACACGCACAAGAAAACACACAAGCACATGCACACACATGCACACACATGCACATGCATATGCACACGCACACGCGCAGACGCACGCACACGCACACACACGCACATGCACCCGCACACGCACACACGCACACACACGCAAATGCACATGCACACGCATATGCACGCACACACACACACGGACATGGACACGCACACGCACACACACGCACGCGCACGCACACGCACACGCACGCACACGCACACACATGCACACACACGCACATGCACACACATATGCACACGCGCACACACGCACACACATGCACATGCATATGCACCCGCACACACACACATGCATATGCACACACACACACACACACGCACACATGCACATGCTCACGCACACGCACACACATACATGCACACACACACACATACACACACGTACACACGCACACACGCACATGCATATGCACATGCACAACACACACGCACAC
>NW_007836588.1:0-737 GCF_000696425.1 Galeopterus variegatus
TGGCTGGCCACAGGCACAGCCAAGGGGAGAGGGCTTCCTGGGAGACAGAGCTTGGACAGAAGCTGGGGAACAAGGGCTATAGGATGGGGGAAGGGGTCGAGATGAAATGGCCGAGGAGGACAGGAGTCTGTGAACACGCAGCCACTTGACACAACCCACAGGAGGTGACAGGGGATGCCGCCCTGTGTGAGGCAGAGGTTGGAGCTTGGCCAGTGGGGTGGTGGGGGGTCGTGTCTACAGAAATGAAAGAAGGTTCACAGCATCACACCCCTGAGTCCAGGAGCAGCGTCAGGAGCCATGACCGTGCACACAGTCACTGCGCCAGGTGTACACGGTGGAGCGACTCGCCCAGGTGGGAACTGTCTAACCTTGATCAGCGTGTTCACTTCCTCTCCTCTCAGTTTCTCCATCTACAGGACGAGCATGGCAAGGCCTGCGCCACACGCTTCCTAAGTAAATGCACTTTCACACAGTGTATGTCCACACCCGGTGACTGGCATGCGGGAGGTGCTCTGCTAACCTGGGTTCTCTTTTTCTTATCTTCTCTCTCCTCTTATCTGAGGACAAGTGGTACCATTTCTCACCAGTACACTTTAAAAGGTCATTTTTATCAGTCTATATAATACATAAAATTATTCAGTTAAAGAGCTGGCATTTCAAACTTCTTCCTAATATATTTTTTCAACAACATATAAACTAATAAGATACATTCACAGTTTTAACTCCATATTAACATT
>NW_007836589.1:0-737 GCF_000696425.1 Galeopterus variegatus
CTCATCAGACCAAGCTCATCGATCTAAGTAAACACATCACACAGAGCTAATCGATCTAAGTAAACTCATCAGACCAAGCTCATAGATCTAAGAAAACTCATCATTCCAAGCTCATCGATCTAAGTAAACTCATCAGACCAACATCATCGATCTAAGTAAACACATCAGAAAGAGCTAATCGATCAAAGGAACTCATCAGACCAAGCTCATCCATCTAAGTAAACTCATCAGACCAAGCTCATCGATCTAAGTAAACTCATCAGAGCAAGCTCATCGATCTAAGTAAACTCATCAGTGAAAGCTAATCGATCTAAGTAAAGTCAACAGACCAAACCCATCGATCTAAGTAAAATCAACACACCAAGCTCATCGATCTAAGTAAACTCATCAGACCAACATCATCGATCTAAGTAAACACATCGGACAGAGCTAATCGATCTAAGGAACTCATCAGACCAAGCTCATCCATCTAAGTAAACTCATCAGACCAAGCACATCGATCCAAGGAAACTCATCAGACCGAGCTCATCGATCTAAGTAAACTCATCAGTGAAAGCTAATCGATCTAAGTAAAGTCAACAGACCAAACCCATCGATCTAAGTAAAATCAACACATCAAGCTCATCAATCTAAGTAAACTCATCAGACCAAGCCCGTTGATCAAAGTAAACACATCACACCAATCTCTTCAATCTAACTAAACTCATCAGACCAAGCTTATCGATCTAAGTAAACTC
>NW_007836590.1:0-737 GCF_000696425.1 Galeopterus variegatus
CCAAACTTGTGGGTGGCTAAAGGTTGGGAAAGGCAGATCTCAAGAAAAGGTGACCAGAGGGCCTTTGGAGGAAACTGTGCTTCAACGGAGTAGATGTCTATAAAAAATAATGCCAATTTGTCGATGTTTATTGCATATACTTTCAAAAAAATTGTTGTGTGAGAAATTTTGGCAATAAACTCGGGCTGGCAAATTATTGCCCACAGGCCAAATCTGGCCCATGGCTAGTTTTTGTAATGGTCCATGAGCAACACTTAAAAATGATTATTTTAAAAAAAATATGCAACAGAAATTGTATGTGGCTCACAAAGCCCAAAATATGTATTATCTGGCCCTTTACAGGAAAAGTTTGCTGACTCTTGCTCTGTAGCATGGTGAATGAGCCTGCAGTTTCTGCATCTGATCCCTGGGGACTAACCCTAGCTCAGCCTTCTGGAGGGAGACCTGAGGCAAGTTACAAAACTTATCTGTGTCTCTGTGTCATCATTTGTAAAATGGGAATAATAATGATAATGTCCAATTTATGGAGGTGTCATCCAGAGTAAATGAATAAATAAGTATAAGTCATTTAGAATAATGCCTGTTACTAATTGACAATGTTAAATATTATTATGTAAAATCACATATAATCCAAGACATGTTTATATATACAGTACATTAAAATATGTTTATATATAATATCTCATACATGTTTATATAAAAATGAGTATATATGAATATATTACATATGAATATAT
>NW_007836591.1:0-737 GCF_000696425.1 Galeopterus variegatus
TGGGACTACTGTGCTACAGATGGTTGACCTGGCTGGGAGGCCCCTCCCCTCCCCTCAGTTCTCTCCTTCTGTGGGGCTGGACAGGCAAGCCCAGGCAGAGCTTACCGACTGCAGCAGGCTGGGGCTTCCTGTTCTTTCTCTTTGCCACCTCTCACCCGCATGCTGCAACTTGTAACAAGAACCTTCAATTCAGTGGCGAGCAGGTGTTAAGACTGGGATTTAGGGATAATTAAGAATTCCTCTTTGGGCCATGTGCCTAAGTTTTAGGTACAATTTCATCAGAGAAGCTGGCACTAAGGGTTATGGTCTCCAGGTAATAAAAGTCTCCTATTTTTTAATTGATATTCTTCCTTGTGTGAATATCTCCCTCAGAAATTTCAAACAAAACAAAACAAAAAACAATTATTGACAGTACAGGATTTGAGAATTTTGGAAACCTTGGCTGTTAGGGTGACCAACTATCCTGATTTGTCTGTGACTGAGGGGTTTTCTGGGACACAGGACTTTCAATGCTAAAAGCAGGAACGTCCTTGACAAGCTAGGAAGAGTTGATCACTCTAGCTGAAACGCCATTGTAAGCCCATTAAACCCCATAGGCAATTTTAACTCCTACTGACTGCAATCTTGGATACATCGCCAACTCTCTCTGAGCCTTCCATCTCTCATCCGTAGAAGGGTTTTCTGAATATTAAATTAGACTAAATTCAATTCCTTTAGCATGTTTCCTGGTCCATAGT
>NW_007836592.1:0-737 GCF_000696425.1 Galeopterus variegatus
CAGCAGCTAACTAGTCAAACCAGAGAAGACAAACTGCTCTAAGCAAACAAAGAAGAGTCTGCTTTTAGTACAAGAAACCACACTGTCTTAAAAAATTATAAATAATTTAAATGGCAAGCTTTGTTTTCCAAAAGGCAGTTCAAATGTATCTATTTAAAATGAGTAAGTTAGGTAAATGTAATTAGGATAAATATTTATACATAAATTTATAGCTTCAGAAATCTTTTCAATAATTTAAAATCTTAAAGTCATTTTATGTTAAATAGGTAATCAAGATATGGATCATTTCTAAGTTAGTTAAGTCCTAAAACATTAAGTATTAAACATAATTTCGTTTATATACTTTGGTATTTATATGGTATAAAAAAGCTAAATACACTTAGATCTTTTGATAAAAAAAATTTTAAGGAAACATCTTTCCAGTGATTATAAAATGGTTTTTCATCTACAGATACTGATATAAGACAGTTTAAAATTACTTGCTTCACTGAAAATTAGGAATACTAAAAGTTAATATTGTAATTAATATATATAATTAAGACTACTGGATATAAAATAAACAATTCTGTACACAAAATTTAGAAAGAAAGTAGGATGTGTTTTTTGGTAAAGAAGGTTGTAAAAAGGTATGAGAATGTGTGGGTTTTTTGTTAATAAAAAGCTAATTTTGTCTAAGCTTGAAGAGTAAGGGTTGTTTCAAAATTAAGAGGAATGTCATAGATAAAACTGAATGGATA
>NW_007836593.1:0-737 GCF_000696425.1 Galeopterus variegatus
AGTGCCAAACAGTTACAATTCACAGACCTTACAGAGTTTACGGTAAAGCGCATCATTAAATTATTCTGCAAATAAAATCCTAACCACTCCTGCTCGTTTACCAAGTCATCAAATCTTAATGATAGATGCTGTTTATTGAGTTCTTATAAGTGCCAGGTCTCTTACAATCATTATCATATTTTCTTTAATCTTCAGAACAATCCTAGGAAGTAGATTAATAGCTCTACATTGCAGGTAAGAAAACTGAAGATATAGATGTTTAAGTAAAACAATCACATAACTACTGGATGTAAAGGGAAGGAACTGCAATGTTAAGCAGAATTAGAAGCAGAAGTAGAATTGATGCTAAAGTTGTAGCTGCAATTATACAAAATGCTGTCTCCATTGAGTCTGAATTAGAACTGGCATCTCTGAGAGAGGCATATTTTTAATCTGCATCTATGTCTTACTGGGCATAGAGTTTTGTATGTATATGCTTATGTATTAATAATTAATTAACTTAATATAACAGCAAGCCCATTTATTTGCAACAGCAGTTAGACAGATTAAATGAATGACCAGTGAGAACATATCAAATATAAAAAATAGTAAATAGACAACCAACTGAAAAGCTCTATTGCCAAAGCAAATATGAAACCGCCTATGCTTGAGATAAGAATGTTAAATAAAACAAGAAAACGTATTTGGGAACTTCCCTGTACTTAGTATTAATGAGTTAAAAAGATTAAAAAAAAAAA
>NW_007836594.1:0-737 GCF_000696425.1 Galeopterus variegatus
TCGGGCGGGAGCGCCGCCGCGCTTCCCAAGCGGCGCACTTATCCAGTGCGCCACTGGGCTGTCCCTTTTCCATTCTTTTGATGTAAACATTTATTGCAATAAATTTGCCTCTTAGTACTGCTTTTGCAGAATCCCACAGGTTTGGTCTTGATGTGTCATTGTTTTCATTAGTTTCAATAAATTTTTTGATTTGCTGTTTGATTTCTTCTTTGACCCATATGTCATTAAGTAGAATGCTGTTTAATTTCCATGTGTCTGTATAGTTTCCAGAATTTCATTGGTTATTGATTTCAAATTTTAATCCATTGTGGTCTGATTAATTTCCAGTTTTAGTTCTCTGTGTTCTGAAAGGGTACTTGGAATGATTTCAATTTTTAAAAATTTCCTAGAATAGGCTTGTGACTGAATATGTGGTCTATCCTGGAGAATGTTCCATGTGGAGATGAGAAGAAACTATATTCTTTAATTGTTGTGTGAAACATTCTGTATATATGTGCCAGTTCCAGTTGGTCTAAGATCTAGTTTAAATCTTGTATCTCTTTGTTGATTTCTTGCTTGAAAGATCTGTCCCATACTGAGAGAGGGCTATTCAGGTCACCCACTATTAATGTGTTAGGCCCTATTTCTTTCTTTAGGTCTAAGTGTGTTTGCTCTACATATCTGGGTGCTCCAGTATTGGGTGCATACATATTTATGATTGCTATATGTCTTCTACCTGGATAGATCCTTGTATCATT
>NW_007836595.1:0-737 GCF_000696425.1 Galeopterus variegatus
AAAATTTAGTGACTCTCATATTTTATTTCCTCATCATAATTTCTCTCAGAAGATTTAGGACTAGGTGTGGCCAGGACCTTTACCATATGTTTTCAATAACCTAGTTACCTACCTGTATGTCGTCTGTGCCGCCCAGGATAAATACGTCTTTGGTGTCACGGTGAGGCAGAATGACGAATTCAGTTGTTTTCCAAGAATCTTCCACCTTAGAAATAATTCAAACCTTAGGATCTCTAAATTCATTTTTAGGTACTCAATAAATATACGTGGAATGAAATAATTAAAAACTTCACAATTATCCCATTTTCCTTCCTACTGCTCTTAAAATCCTTAAAGTCCTCTTCTTTGTTAGATGACACTGATTTGCTTAATTTTATTTGACTAACATTAATAGGCATGAATAATTTGTGATACCTTAATGTGTATTCCCTACCATTTTATGCTTTAACTAAAAGGAAAGATTTCTTTTTACACAGGTGATTGGTAAGTGTGCATGTATTTTTAGGGTAAGGAAGTTGCGTCAGAAGTAGGAAAGTCTTCTTAAGGCCTTTTGAAACATTTAACAGTTAGACTTCTCTGTGTTGTTTGGAAGATAATGTATTTTGGTTTGAAAGATCTACCTTGGAATGTGGTTCTTTATATAAACATGCACATTTCAAACCTTGTTGCCATCAAATTCCTGTTGGGCTATAAGCAGAAAGAAGAGATTTTTAGAGGGGATAACAATAATAATGAAT
>NW_007836596.1:0-737 GCF_000696425.1 Galeopterus variegatus
ATTTTCCCATTTGTGGTCTTAAAACTGAAAAATAAAACTCAGAAAGAGCAGATCAGGCCCAAGTATTACCTTAGTTATATACAAAGGTAATGCTGGAACATTTAATTTAGTGTGAGAGCTAAATGGATATACTAATCAAAACCCCAAATTGGGTGGACTTATCCTTCCACACATGTGATACTGAACGAGGGTGGTCCTCACAATGAGGGAAGAGCATGGCAAGAGCTGTCCAGGACTTATAGCATGAACGATCAGCAAAGCACTCATGTTCTCTAGCTTCTAAGAGAAAAAAAATGATGAAAACGGACCAAGAATCCTCAGCTTTTTCCCCTAATTTTCAATCATTTGCAGTATCAGTGGGGCTCCATCCACTTGAAATGAAACATTAGAAGTAGGGAAGAGGCATTTTCCATTCATAGTTAGCTATTGTCATTTCTATCCCCTGATCTTATGTGAAATAAAATAGGAAATATGGAAAGATGTAATAAGAAAATAAAAAGTAATTTTTTCAATACATTTTTGCTTGGATTCAATTTATCTTATTCTTACCTACATAAATAATAGTTTATTATGAAAATGTTTTCTCAAACTAAAACCTTTTGTGATGACATTATTTCACTTCATGAAAATTATAGTGCAAATACATATCCTTTCTTAAGACCATTAGAAGCAAGTTGACAACAAATAATGCATAATGTCTTTTCCTGTTTCCTATATTCAATCCTTGGCCCTCAACA
>NW_007836597.1:0-737 GCF_000696425.1 Galeopterus variegatus
AGCTACATTTCCTGGATTCTGGAAGATGAGCTGGATATCTATTCACCTTCCCATTTCCTTTCTCTTCCCTGAAGAGGGTCTGGAGAATTTCCCTCCCTACTCATAAGGAACATAAAAGGAACTCAAGCATCCCAAAGCAAGAGTTTCCTTAAATAGTCAGCCTGTGGAGAGGATAACACAGAACTGAGCAGAAGAAAAAGCATTGACTCGGAATGACTGGCAGATGGGGCAATTCCTTTAACATGTCTGAGCCTTCGTCACTCGTGCATGAAATAGGAACTGTCATATCGTCTCTGAGTACTTGGAAGTGCTAACGTGACAGTCAACTCAGATATTAAATAAACTCAGTTTGAAAAACCAGAAAACACTACACAGCATTAAACAAATAATTTTAACTTCTATTATGGGCCACAGCTTTACAATACTCTTAGGCCTCTAAAAAAATAATACGAATACATACATACATACATTCACACACACAGACACACACACTCACACACACACACAAAGAAAAGAAAAAAAAAACAAGCACTGGCCTAGGTTCACCCCAGAGTTGTAGGAGGAGAACCTTTCACTGATGGTTGGAAAAGGAAGTCAGATTCATCCACTGCCTTGGGAAACAAAAGCATTATTGCCTTTTGTGCATTAGTTACTGATAAAATCCACCTTCTTCCTCGAGTAGAACCTTTGCCTCACTGATTCAGGAAAAAGCCCTGAAAGCAATTCCCAAACAGGGC
>NW_007836598.1:0-737 GCF_000696425.1 Galeopterus variegatus
TGAGATTCCAAGTGAACTTTGTAATTTTATATAAATATAAGAGTAGAGAAAAACATGGTTCAAGAGTATTTAATATTGAGTAGTGTGCTTAATGGAGACTGCAAGCAGAAAACAGACAACTACCCCAGGAATGTAGTGCCAGAAACAATCCATGATTCCCACCCCCTGGTGACTAACATCAGGACAGGATGAGGACAGAACCATGGCTCATTGTACCCGCCACCTGCCTCCATGTGTGTTCAGGCAGGCCTTGTGTTGTGTTGGGATACTGAGTAACATTCTACAGACAGGTAATAGCAGATTTCCCTATCTAGTAATTTGGAAACTGGGCATTATGAGTAAATATTGTTTCTAAAATAATACAAAAATATTATTAAATACTTTTCAATTCCTCAGTGAACTAGTTAGGAAGAAAAAAAAACTTAATAGAGGTACAAACTGGATAAGAGTAGCAAATTAAGAACTGAAGTCAACTTTCACCATCAGTCCACCTACCAAATCTTTCCGTTGGGGTTTATGGCTGCTCTGAGAGTAGCGAACCAAAAACAAAGCCTTGGGCTCACACAGGTGGGTATTCAAATAGGAGACTCCGTATATCTAGGATCCCAAAGGAATCTCTTCAGAGAGATATTCTACCCAGAGAATAGTAAGATTAATTTTCAGTCTTAAACTATGGGATTGCATAAAAAGAGAAAAGAAAATTTCATAGTTAAAAATTCATAGCTGATGTTAAAAAA
>NW_007836599.1:0-737 GCF_000696425.1 Galeopterus variegatus
CATCCCTACCCCTTTTTGTCCTCTATGATCCTAACACACTCATGATATTGTTTACTTATAGCTTCATCTTGCTTCCTCAAAAAAATGGGATGATATGTAGAGGAAAATGTTGCTTAGTTCAGTAACACTTGAACAGTAAAGAGCCACATGCTGTTTTAAATTAAATTCAAAATATGTGATCAAAAATTATAACAAACAGAACTTTTCAATTCCTTAATTAAAAGCCAGTAATCCATTTTATGTAAGAAAAAACTATCTTTTGGAAAGATGGAAATTTTGAGATTCCAGTTCTTCTATTGGAGGTAGTTATATTTCAGATCGTAGATTGGTCACATATGTGTTTGATTTAATTTACTGGATTGATGTGTCATAATTTCACTTTATTTCTAAATAATGTGTTTTGGTTCAGAGTTTCATAGTATATGTAATGTAATATTTAAATTCAAGTTGCAACAAAGTAGTCTGATACATTCTCTGTCTTTGACTATTAGACTCAGTGTCCTTAAGAAGCCATGTGAGAACAAATTGGATATTCCATCACTAAGGGTAACAGTGGTGCCCACTGGAGGGGATGCTCTCAGAACAAGACATACAGGTACTCACTTTATGAGATAACAGCACAGAATAAACCAAGCTGCTCACAGAAAATAAAAGAAGAAAAACTTTCTGTTCTCTCCAGGGAACATTATTTCAAAGCTGCCACTTGATGCTATATTGCTACAAATTGTTGATGGTTT
>NW_007836600.1:0-737 GCF_000696425.1 Galeopterus variegatus
TTAATAAATTCTACAATTCTGTGAAAATGTTCTCTGAAGATAATCTCAAAGTTAGATTTTTAAAAAAGGTACAATTCTGGGCCGGCCCAGTGGCGCACTGGATAGTGCGCCGCTTGGGAAGCGCGGCAGCGCTCCCGCCCGAGGGTTCGGATCCCACATACAGACCGGCTCCCGCTCAGTGGCTGAGCGAGGCGTGGGAGCAACACCGAGGTTTGCAATCCCGTTGCCCGTCCCTGGTCCGGTACGGGGGCAACACTGAGTGTTGCGATCCGTTGCCGGACACGGAAAAAAAGACAAAAAAAAATAAAAAAAGGTACAATTCTAATATGCATGTAGGAAATCCAAAAGCATCTACAGATCAACTTTCATAATTAATGAGTACTTTTACCAAAGTTTCTGGGCACAAGATTAATTTTCAAAACTCAATCTTACCAGAAAAAATAACAAATAGAATTTTAAAGTATCATTTTATAATAACATAAAAATATTTTATATCTTGAAATAAATGTAATAAAACCATGATCTATACTTGTTAGAGATTGGGTTTACGTCGGTGTATTTACCTTCATGAAAATGTTTACACTTGTATACTTGTGATTTTTGTGCTTTTCAATAACAATTTTATTAAAACAAAATTTTGTACTAAAATTTTTCCCCAAAGCTTAGTGGAATTATCATTTATGATTATAACAGAATTGGCAAACCTTCATCACAAACCAAAAAGTGGCATAATTTAC
>NW_007836601.1:0-737 GCF_000696425.1 Galeopterus variegatus
TTTGAGCAGGCAGGAGAAATACTTAGTGAAACTGAAGGTGGGTCCATTAAAATTATCCAGTTTGAGGAGCAGAAAGAAAAAAGACTAGGGAATTGAGCTCAATCTCTCTCCTCAACTCAGGACCCCATTGCAGTGGTCCCTATACCTATTGCCTTGGGTATAAGGATACCCATGAATAAAGTCCTGTGAGATGTCCTCAAGAGTACTCACAAATAAAAGTTTCGGAAGGAAAGGACAGAGAGAAAGGGACAGGAAGGACGTTTGAAAAAATAATGGCTGAAAACTTCCCAATTTGATGAAAGATGTGAATCTACATGTCCAAGCTGGGACCATTGCACTAACATGTCACAAAATAGATAAGTCAAAAACTGTTAAAGAGACAAAGAAGGATGTTTACACATTGAGCAAAGAGTCAAGTGATTAAGATGACATAACAATTATAAACATATACATACATAACACATAACAGCAAAGCCCCAAAATATGTAAAGCAAAAGTGTACAGGAAAAAAAATTAACCAAAAAAAATCAGAAAAATTTTTTAAAAATTAACAGAACAGACTACATATTATTTTCCAGTGCACATGGTATGTTTTTCAGAATAGAATAGATGTTAAGCCACAAATCATATGTCAATAATTTTAAAAAGTGTGAAATTATATAACATATCTTCTGTGGCCACAGTAGAATAAAACTATTCATCTATAACCAAATAACAAATGGAAATTTTACAATTAT
>NW_007836602.1:0-737 GCF_000696425.1 Galeopterus variegatus
GGTTGCCAGACAAAATATGGGACTGGTGACCACTTGAATTTGAATTCAGATAAATAGTGAATACTTTCTGCCGTGGATTGGATGTACCCCCAAAGCTCATTGAGACTTAATCCCCACTGACAGTGTTAAGAGGGTAGGAGACCCTATTATGGTAATTGAAAGGTGGGGCCTTGAAGAGGTGATTAGATTGTGAGGACCACGCCCTACCTAGTAAATGGATTAATCCATTGATGGTTTAATGGTGGTCATGGGCATGGTTCTGAGGGATTTAAAAGGAGAGCCAGTGAGGAAGTTAGTGTCTCTCTGCCTTTGCCATTTCGCCATGTGACAGTCTGCATCACTGTGCAGAGTCACCATGAACAAGGCCCTCACTAGATCTGTTCCCTGGACTCTGGACTTCCCAGCCTCTGAAAATGCATGCAATAAATATTGTTTCATTGCAAATTACCCAGTTTCACCTATTCTGTTATAAGCAACAGAAACAGACTAATGCCCTTTCTTTATATATATATATATTTTATTGTTTTTTGTTTGTTTGTTTGTTTTTTGGCGGCTGGCCAGTATGGAGTTCGAACCCTTAACCTTAGTGTTAACTTTTTTGTATAACTATGTAAATGTTGCACAGGATGTTTATCCTATGAAACTTACACATTCTCTGAGATTCAATTTTAACTGCCGTCCAGGTACTTTTATTAGTTCCCTCTCCCCTGACTTAATAAGTTTTTTTCTTTTAATTG
>NW_007836603.1:0-737 GCF_000696425.1 Galeopterus variegatus
AGAATTTGAAAGGGTTGGAAGGGCATCATTTGGGGAAAAGAGATGAAGGAAAGGAGCAGAAGGAGAGAGGAAGGGGTATACAAACACTGGGAGTACAGAGCTCAGGTGGGAGCGATGGCCAGTGAAGATCCCTTAGAAGATCTGGATGCAAGGTCCAGGGGACCACGTGCATTGTGCGCTCTCCAGCTGACCTCCTGTGACTTCCTCTCAGCTCCTGCCCCTGGACTCAAACCCTTGCCCTCTTACTACTGGTGTCACATCATGACGGCTCCAGCTCAGCTATTTCCCACAGCATTCATCCAAAATGTGGAAACTCATGCCTCCTTGCTCCCGTTCTTGCCCCCTTTTTAATCCCTGCTAAGACAGGCTGTTTGAGCCTCCTGCCTACCTTTAGGCTTCTCCAAACATAAAGCAGGTGGCACATTAACACATGCCCCAACTTTAGCTGATGATTGCAAGGCTCTCCCCAAAACTCTCATCGTGTTCTGCTGGGCCCCAGAGAAGCCTCAGGACCTACAACTGTTCTGATAATTTACAGCTGGAGATTAAAATGTCTCTCTGGAGCCCCTTTCCTTGGCTTGGAAAGGAGGGCAGGAGTGGTCCACAGGAAAGGAAGGAGAAAATCATTCTCCCTATTGGCTTATAACTCATTCTTCAGTGCTTGCCTCAGTTAGGCTGGGATGTTTGATGAGAGTTCATGGTCACAGAGTAGCTCTGCTCCCTTTAAAGTATATTCT
>NW_007836604.1:0-737 GCF_000696425.1 Galeopterus variegatus
TTCCTGATGGATAAATCATTTGTCTCAGTATCACTAACTGAATTCTTTGCACAGTGATTTGTAATAACATCCTTGTTGTATTTCAAATATCCATATATGCATGGGTCTATTGCTGAGCCATTTGTTTTGGGGTTTTTTTGTGGCTGGCCGATAAGAGGATCCAAACCCTTGATCTTGGTGTTATAACACCAAGTCATAACCAACTTATCTAACCAGCCAGCCCCCAATTGGTTGTTTTATTAGTCTGTCTTTCTTTCTAGACTTGTACCAATACCAAAGTGTCTTAGTTACCATAGTTTTATAACAAGTCTTGATCTCTAGTAGGGCAGGTCCCCCACTTTCTTCTTATCTTTCAGAAGGACTTGGGTAACTGTGAATGCACTATCTATTTAAAAAATGAATAAATGTAAATTATTTCAAAAATTCAGGGGTACATATACATATTTTCTAATAATATAACTAAAACACATCATGTTGAGCATGAACTAAATTAGGTTAAAAATCAATGAAATTAAGTTAAAAATAAATATTAAATGTGTTTACCTGCTTTTATTTTCAAGAAGTGTGGTTTCCATTATTACACTTTTTAAAAAAATGGTTAAGAATCACAAAATATTGAATGTTTTTATTTTGAAGATACTGACTTTTAGATATAAAAAATAGTGAATATAATAAGTATTTAATGTTAATATTTTACATATTTTTCCTTTCAAGTCTTGATGCATCATCAACGGCGT
>NW_007836605.1:0-737 GCF_000696425.1 Galeopterus variegatus
TATTTCTTTAACTCACATTTTCAATAAATTGTTACCAGAATAATTATTCTCAAACATAATTATGGTGATATTTTCTTGTTCACAAACCTACAATGGCTCACTATTTCCTAAGGATAAAATCCAAACCCTCATAATCTGATCCCAAACTATGGCTTTTTCTCTTATGCAGATTCACCCACAGTTCTAGGGGTAACTCAAACTACTTGCCTATCCCATGCATATCCTTCATTTCCTAGTCCTTTGCTCAATCTGTTTCCTTTGCTTAGAATTCTTTGTCTCTCCTTTTCCCTATGTCTACATCCTGTTTATTCTTCAAACTTCATGTTTGTTCTGAAACTCAAATGAGCTAATGCACGGAGCACACTTAGCAGAGTTTCTATCACATTAAGTAGTCAAAAAATGTTATTCATTTTATAATTTTTGATATTTTCTAGGCTATTGTACTAATTTGTGCTTCTTTGACTCAGTATTTATTTCAGAGTGAATTTTAAACTCTTTATATTGTTGGAGTACTTTGTTTAAATTTGGTTTAATATTCTACAATTTTTAGATTGTGTTTTGAATGTATATTCTGAACAATTTCTGCTTTGGAGAATTTGTTTCCATTTTTATGTCCTTGAATATTATTTCTTAAATGAGTAAATTAGTTCCTGCATGTTTTTTGTCTGGAAGGTGCAAATTTTAATATATGTCAAATTCCCTAGGTCCTTATTAGTTTTTATTGAATTGATTTGGCA
>NW_007836606.1:0-737 GCF_000696425.1 Galeopterus variegatus
TGCAGCTTTTGGTTGTATTAATAGAGGTAGGGATCCAGATCCAGGGAGGTGATGCTAGTGCGGTTGTTGATGGTGCTCTGGCCCCAGGTGGAATTGCAAGCTCAGAACCGGGAGCCACATATTGAGGTGTGCTAGCCTAGTGCAGTGCGTATAGAGGAGCTGAGGACGATATGGAAGCGGGAACTGGGAGATGGGGAGGGGCGGCCAGGATAATAAAGGTGGGGGGACAGGATGTCTGTCTACAGCACCTTGAGAGGTGAAGGTTATGAGGTTCCCTGGTGGAGGTGAGGGGGCTTAACCTGGTTAAGGGAACTCTTTGCTGGGGCTCTCCACGCCACGCCTGGTGGGAGGGCTTTTCGGGTCCCTTGCTCCATCCGAGAAGGACCCCCAGCTGGTCCAAGGCCCTACTTTCTGAGGCTGCGCGATTCCAGTCCGCATACCTGCGCCGGGAGCAGGAAAGCGAGAGCAGCATGGACTTCAGGTCGAGTGAGCGCCTGGGAAGCTGGCGAGAGAAAGAGGATGACGGGCGGCCGGGTGCAGGTGTGCGCGGTGGGCGGAGCGTCCGGAGACCTCTTTTGAGGGGTGGTGACGTCCCATTTGGGGCCTACCAGCCAACCATGACGCCACCGACTGACTCAGTCCCGCGTTCCCCTGCTGCAGCCCCGGGGCCTGGGGGCCTGGAGAGTGACTTGAGCAAGGTCCGGCACAAGCTGCGCAAGTTCCTCCAGAGGCGGCCC
>NW_007836607.1:0-737 GCF_000696425.1 Galeopterus variegatus
GCACAGTATCACGACTCATCCAGCTCCCGGACGGTTATCTGACCATTGCTTCCTGCCCCCTGGGGCCCCCACATCAAGCTGGCAACAAAATGTGGCTAACACTGCCTCCCGCTTGTTTCTTGAATCCTCCCCTTTCTCCCCACCATGACTGCTTTTATTCAATATTTAGTGTCTGGTGGGTGGCGAGTATGGGCACGTACCTTATACAGATCCCGCACTGGACCCCCTGTTGCTTCTTCCTCAGCCTCCATCTTACCCTCCATACCGCTGCCAGAGCAATCCTTAAACGCAGCTCTCAGCTGAAAACTGTCAAAGTTCCCCACCACACGTGCAGTGGCACCCAAGACTCTCCCTTTGAGACCCTGCCTCTCTAATAAATGACCTTGGCACTGTCCTCGTGGACTCTGCACTTCATCCACAAGGCTGTTGTTCAAGCCTCTGCAATATTCTAGATATTGTTTCCTCTGCTAATTCTTCCCTGTCCACCTGAGAAACTCCTGTTCATGCTTTGAAACCCAACAACAACATCCCCTCTGCTGGGCAATGTCACTCCTCTCCCACCTCCCAGGCAAAACTAACTCTTCCCTTCCCGCTGCTCTCTCTGACGACACACTCCCCAGTGGCATTTCTTGTGGTGCACTACGATCACCTGCTAACACACGTGTCTCCCTGACCGAGGCTGGAAAGGCCTGGGCTCAAGGTCAGCTTCCATCTTCACCACTAATGCCTGGCCGCCC
>NW_007836608.1:0-737 GCF_000696425.1 Galeopterus variegatus
ATGTTGTATATTTTTCTGTCTTTATATGGGCAAGATAAATTATTTGAGTACTTATTTTTAGCAAGTTACAAATTTTCCTCACAATACTACATCTCAGAGATGTAGATAAAAAAATATACAGAATTCGAAGAAATGTAATCACTTTATCACTTCCCCAAATGCTCCATAGAAGTTGATTTTTTATTTGCAAAAAAAAAAAAAAAATCCACACCAATATTCTACCCCCTCTCCAAAATTTATATATTATGAAACAGAATTTTTATCAGGACTCTTTCATTCAACAAGGTTTTATTAAGCACTGCACGGAGTGCTGAGGAAGAGTCACACATAGAAGGTATTTTTCCTTCTCACCAATGCACTTATGCCATTTTGGGGAAAACTAAGTGAACATACAAAGAAAAGGAAAACTGTATAATCAAATAAATGCAAGCATACTGGAGTCTATACATTTAGTCACTAACTTAAAGCATTCCAAGAGTTGTTGAAGAGTCTTCAAATCATAATTTTAAACCTTTGGGATTTTCTTTGATTTTTATTTATATTCTAATTAAAATTATAATTACTGTGCTCTCTTCTATTAATCTGATTGACTCTAAACATTAGTTAAATTTTAAAAAAAGAAAAAGAAACGAACAAAAAAACAAAACCACTGGTGCCACCAATGACTATCAAAAATTGTTCCAAAGTTTCCACACAGAGACAATAAACTCTAGCTTGGTGGGTTAAATGAACCATGT
>NW_007836609.1:0-737 GCF_000696425.1 Galeopterus variegatus
TTTTTTTTTTATAATTAGTACATTCTAAGATACCGGAGTGATGGGGGAGAGAGAAGTGGGGAAAGGGAAAGGGGGGTGGGGCTGGCCCATGGCTGGCTCTGTCATCACTGGTGGCCTGGGTGCCTCCCCCCACCACCACCTCAGGACCCCGGGGCTTCTGGCTCCAGCTCCTCCACGTCACCAACCTGGTTGCCACATTTTTGGTTGATGGCAGATGAAAAGAAGGTATGTTGTTCATATAAATATCACAGAAACATCCTCTCTTGGTCGTTTCCTCTGGGAAAAAAATGGACTGTGCTTTTCTTTCTTCCCATTTAGATCGTTTAGGATCCTTTGATCTTCTGCTGAGTGATGAGGGCCAGTTTCCGTCTCTGCATCAGATGGTCTCCAGGGCTGCTGCTCTGGCCTAGGGCATGGTCTTGTTACTGCTACATTCTGTCTGGACCTGGGTGGGGCTTGTGAAGGTTAATTCTAGGTGTCAGCGTGGTTAGATGAAGGAATGCTGGGAAACCTGGTAAAGCTGTCTTTTTAGGTGTGTCCGTGAGGGTGTTTCCAGCAGAGATTAGTATGAGAGTCTGAGTGGCCTGGGTGGGAAAGACCTGCCTTCAGTGTGGGTGGGAACCATCCAATCCGCTGGGGGTCGGGAGAGAACAAAAGACAGAGGAAAGAGGTGAACCTCTCTCTCTCTCGATCTGCTGGAGCTGGGACACACTCTTCTCTCCTGTCCGTGGACATCA
>NW_007836610.1:0-737 GCF_000696425.1 Galeopterus variegatus
ATCCTGCCTCTCCTCGCGCTCTCCCACCTCTGATCCGTGCCCCTCCTTGACTAAAGCCAGCTGAAATCCAGCCAGTAAGGGAGCCCAGGTGAATGAATCACTTTGTAGGAGGCCGGACTCCCAGAGCACAGAGCAGGTGACAAATGGAGAATAATCAGGACAGGTGATTATTAATAATCACTTCCAGCAGCTGGAACTCAGTCTGGTCTTGCTCCTCTGACTTAGATGTCAATCAGATTGGGGGTTTATGCTTGGAATTTAGCTGCTGTTTATACCATTGCAACTAAGAAAAAAACCATTTTGATTTTTTTTTTTCAAAAGATGACTGGTAAGGGGATCTTAACCCTTGACTTGAGTGTTGTCAGCACCACACTCTCCCAAGTGAGCGAACCGGCCATCCCTATATAGGGATCCGAAACCATGGCCTTGGTGTTATCAGTACCGCACTCTCCCAAGTGAGCCACGGGCTGGCCCCTCCATTTTGATTTTTAAATAACCAGCTTACTAATAAACTTGAGTACACAATTCACTAGGGCTTTGGAGCCTGCCTTTATAGTGAATGAATGGGTGAAGTGTTTTTATTATTAATAAGCACAGCACGACCTACTCAAGAAAAAAGAAAACTCCAAAATCTTATTTGGCCACCTCATAAATTGAATTATGGAGCCATTTGATGATATGCGTAATATCCTTACAAAATATACAAGACCAGTACAATATTCGACAAATTTGATTTT
>NW_007836611.1:0-737 GCF_000696425.1 Galeopterus variegatus
AACCCCCACAGCTCTGCCAGGTGGAGCCCAGTGGCCTGCACTGGTGCCTGTGGATTTTCCAGCTTGGTGTTCCACTCTGGTAGCTTCATAGGTCTGGGGTCTCCATGGTGGTCCTGCTGCCTTGGCTCTACTAGACATTTCCCTGGTGCGAGCTCTCTGCGGGGGCTCCAACCCCACTTTTCTGCTCAGCATTGCTCTGGTAGATGGCCTCTACAGTGGCTCTGCCCCTGCAGCAGGTCTCTGCCTGGGCCCCCAGGTTTTTTCATACATCCTCTGGAATCTGGGTGGAAGCTACCATGCCTCCACTGCTCTCATGTCCTGCCAACCTGCAGACTTAACACCAGGTGGATACCACCAAGGTTTCAGGCTTCTGCTCTCCAGAGCTTCTGCACAAACCACACTTGGGGCCGTTTGAGGCAGGGCTGCTCCAGCCAGAGCAGCTGGGATGCAGGAAGCAGGTTCCTGAGGGCAGCTACGCCCCAGGGCTGTCCTCCAGGACAACTCAGTCTTTCTAGGCCTCAGGGTGATGGGTGGGGCACCCTTCCAGACTTTTCAAATGCCTTTAGGGCTTTTCTCTCATTGTCTTGGCTCTTAGCATCTGGCTGCTCATCACCAAACTAATATCTTTAGCAAACAGTTTATCTGCTTCACCCTTCCATTTTTCTCCTGCTCTCCAATTCTCTACCACATGGCCAGGCTGCAAATTTTCCAAATCTTTATGTTCTGCTTCCCTTTTA
>NW_007836612.1:0-737 GCF_000696425.1 Galeopterus variegatus
ATTAGATTCAAGAGTGTCATGGAAATGTGGCTGTAGTCTTCTTATCACATCCCATTTTTCATAGTGTCTCCCAGCCTTCTTTACTATAAAGCTACAATTTCCCCATTTATAATAAATATATTGTGGGGAGTTACTTAAAAATCTGTAAATATCCCGTTCTCATCAAACATTCCATTTATTCTTTTATGTATTTGTATCAGTATGCAATCGTGTTTTTCTATTTTATTCAGTGAGTTATAATCTATCGCTTTCATTATTTATTTTGATGCTCAGATTGCCCCGGATTTGGCTAGTGGGAGCTCCTTCGGGCTGGCTTTTGTGTCTTCAGGCTGTGTCACCATTGCCCTTTGAGTATCTTCTTGCTTTAGGCTACAGCCAGATATTTCAGACTCGTCTTGTATTTTGCCTCCTTAGCCCTGGAATCTGCCTTGTCTCTAAGGAACCATGGTTCTTTTAGTACCAAATGGTATATAGAAATCAACGAAGGGGTACTAGGTGTGCACACTGCTTTGGTGTGTCACTAACTCCAGGACCTCTCAGTGAACAGAGCTAGGGACACACACACCCACCTTCTATATTAATGTCTATATCTATGTATACTAAAAATTGAGAGTTCATACTGATATTTCTAATTCTAAATCAGCACCACAACACTTATTCTATTTTTTCTTTTTCTTTTTTTTTTTTTGTCTTTTTTCATGTCCGGCAACAGACCGCAACCCTCAGTGTCGCACCCG
>NW_007836613.1:0-737 GCF_000696425.1 Galeopterus variegatus
AGGTGCAGTGAGAGTTGTAGGCAGAGAGAACAGCATATACAAAGAATAAGTGGTCACTACAGCTTATAGAATAAGGAGGGTATCATAGAATACCATGAAGAATGAGAGGGAAAATCCAGCTATGATGTGTAGAACCTGTTACAAATTTACCTCTTTCTATTAAGAACAATAAAATGACAATGGCATGTTTTAAGTGGGGATGGGGAGAAACTAATGGGATTAGATTTACCTACTGAAAAGTGAACCTAGCTGCAGAGAAATAACTAGCTTGCGGGAGAAAAGCTGGTATGGAATGAGAGTCAAAGAGGCTACAGCGGCAGTGTAAAGAATAAGGACTATCTGCGTTAGTGAGTTGACAGTCATGCTGGAGAGAAATAGATGGATTCTTGAGATGTGTTGAAGGCAAAATTGACAGGACTTGATGAAATTATAAAAACATGACTGGCCAGTTTAGCTCAGTTGGTTAGAGTGCAGTGTTATATCACCAAGGTCAAGAGTTTGGATCCCCTTACTGGCCAGCCACAAAAAAAATAAATAAAAAAAATAAAAACATGGCAGAAATAAACAACATGGAAAAATAGAGTAGATGTCATCAGTAATTAAAAAAAAAATTTGTTTGGGCCGGCCCGGTGGTGCACTGGAGAGTGTGCCACTTGGGAGCGTGGCGACGCTCCCATCGAGGGTTCGGATCCCATGTGGAGACCGGTTCCCGCTCACTGGCTGAGCGCAGTGCAGGC
>NW_007836614.1:0-737 GCF_000696425.1 Galeopterus variegatus
AGTGATTCCAAAGTTTGTGCCTTTGAAGCTTTACAGAATAGGGATTAAGAGAATGACAGGAAGAAGGGAATTGTAGGACGTGTGTTTGAGACATAGTGACTCATCCTTGTGCAAGATGGAGCATATGGAGGATTCCAGATGATGCCACGGAGTGTCCAGCCTAATGACTAGGGGAATGGAATGATCGTGAATGAGATCAGAAAATTAGTTGGGGAGCTCTTTTTAGAGAATTTTGAATGTAAGATCAAGCAGAACTCTGGGGTGACTATATCTCCAAGATGTTTGGGGAAATGAGGCTGGGGCCTGGTGACCTTAGTCAAGAAAGGCCTGGAGAGAAACTTCTGAAATGCACTCCGATTATTTTCTTCTCTCTCTCCACCTTTCCTCCCTCCCTTTCTCCATCTTTTCCTTCTTTCCTTCATTCCTTCCTTCCTTTCCTCACCTCACTTACCAAGAACCAATTTGATCTGTGAGACCAAACAAAATCAGCCAATAGTACACATGATGTTCCTGTTGTCACAGGGGCTCCAATCAGCTGGGAGTGGGGGATAGGTACAAAAATATCTAAAACCTCAAACCACTGATAAAAAATCCATGGAGGCAGGGGCCACTTTTTCAATAGCACAGCATTCCCAGAAGCCCCCAGTTTATGGTACAACTGTGGGTGTCCCTGGACATTATGGGACACATGACTATGTACTAGAGACTTTTCCTGCTCCTGCTCTGAGCACACCCAT
>NW_007836615.1:0-737 GCF_000696425.1 Galeopterus variegatus
TTAGCTTTATTGTACGTGACCTTCCCAAGTGTGGGATAGTGTGTTCTGGTTCAGTCCCAAACACTTCAACAGGCATGTACAGGGCTCCCTAGTATGCTATACCATATCACTCACTCAGGTGAAATTCTTGCCATCTGAATCAGGCCTTCCCATCCAACCACCTCTTTCCTTCTACTATTGACTATATATCTCCAAATTGTCTCACGACATCCTATACAGTCCCCTCCTTTATCAGAGGCAGCAAGACAAGACTCCAAGTCTACAGAGAGAGCTCCAGCCTATGTAGTCTCCAGAGGTAGCAGCCCCTCCCAATCCTTGCTCACATCCCTTTGCTAGATGTGGAGTCAGTGTCCATTTTACTCGGTGATCTCTGAAGCCTTCCTTAGTACTGTCTAACTTTTGTTAAAAATAAGAAAACAGTTATTGTGGAATTCTAAACCATCCTCTGTGGCCCCCTTCCTCCAATAACTCTAATGGGCATCCCAGGGGGTGTGGGGGTGTGGATAGCCTGATAAACATACCTTATACAGCAGAAGAAGGGCATTCTCATTGTATCAGTCAGAGTTCAGTCAGGAATACAGATGAGAAGCCAGGTACACAGTAGAAAAAATTTAATATGGAGAAATTGTTTCAATGGTGGTAGAAGAACTGAAAATCCAAAGGCCAGTGAGGCAATAGCTTGAAGTTGCTACCACTCTTAGTAGGATAAAAAGGGTAAAAGGAAGAATTGGAGATAT
>NW_007836617.1:0-737 GCF_000696425.1 Galeopterus variegatus
GAGACTCGGGTTCTAGAACCGCAGGAGCAGAGTCCCACAGGGAGACTCGGGTTCTAGAACCACAACAGCAGAGCCCCAGAGGGAGACTCAGGTTCTAGAACCGCAGGAGCAGAGCCCCACAGGGAGACTCGGGTTCTAGAACCACAGGAGCAGAGCCCCAGAGGGAGACTCGGGTTCCAGAACCACAGGAGCAGAGTCCCCCAGGGAGACTCGGGTTCTAGAACCGCAGGAGCAGAGTCCCAGAGGGAGACTTGGGTTCCAGAACCACAGGAGCGGAGCCCCAGAGGGAGACTTGGGTTCTAGAACCGCAGGAGCAGAGTCCCAGAGGGAGACTCGTGTTCTAGAACCGCAGGAGCAGAGTCCCAGAGGGAGACTCGTGTTCTAGAACCGCAGGAGCGGAGCCCCAGAGGGAGAGTCGGGTTCCAGGACCGCAGGAGCAGAGTCCCACGGGGAGACTCGGGTTCCAGAACCGCAGGAGCGGAGCCCCACGGGGAGACTCGTGTTCTAGAACCGCAGGAGCGGAGCCCCAGAGGGAGACTCGTGTTCTAGAACCGCAAGAGCAGAGTCCCACAGGGAGACTCGGGTTCTAGAACCGCAGGAGCGGAGCCCCAGAGGGAGAGTCGGGTTCCAGAACCGCAGGAGGAGAGTCCCAGAGGGAGACTCAGGTTCTAGAACCGCAGGAGCAGAGTCCCAGAGGGAGACTCATGTTCTAGAACCGCAGGAGCAGAGTCCCGCGG
>NW_007836618.1:0-737 GCF_000696425.1 Galeopterus variegatus
TCACTGCCTCTCGGTCTTTTGGCTCAATCCAAGCACAAGGTAATGGCAGGCTCTGTTCCCGGGCTGCGATGGTGCCCCAGGCCTGCTAGTCAGGACTTCTCTTAGTTCTGGGCTTCTTCTTGCTAAGACCCTCTGGGCCGATTTCCTAACTGTTGGTTGTCTGACCACAATCTCTGGTGGCCCGCATCTCTGCTGCCTACCTCTTCCTCACCCAAGTCTGGACTTTGCTTTCTGAGATCCACAGTCTCTGCACCTCTCTGGCTTTAACTAATATTTATGGAAATCATCTCTAGCCTTACATGATACTTTAGAGCCCTGGGGAGACAATGTGATGTGGTGGTTTGGGAGTCATTTGGATCTGGGTTGGTCCAATCATCCACTCATCCGTCCATCCACCCACCCATCCATCCACTCACCCACCCAATCTTCTTCCATCTGTCCACTCAGAGTGCGAGTGTGTGTGTGTGTGTGTGTGTGTGTGTGGAGTGTCTGCCATGTGCCGGGTACTGAACTGAGTACTGAGGATAAAGGAGTAAACCAGAGATACAATCCTTGCTTTATGGAGCGTGCAGTCAAATTCTGTGAATTTGAATCCAAGCTCTGACACTTGTTAACCATGAGAAATTACACAATTATTTAATCTTTTCTGAGTCTCAGATTCTTATCTGTAAACTATGGGTAGTAAAAACTTCTACCTGAAGTCATTTCAAGGATGAAATGAGAGGGTGTAAGGAAAG
>NW_007836619.1:0-737 GCF_000696425.1 Galeopterus variegatus
TTATTCAATCATTTATTTATATGAGTATGGACTCATAGACACTTATTTTATACTTTGGGTTAATCCAATATTACTTTATTTTGTGGCTTAAATTGTTCCAGCTTTGGTTACTGGGAGTTCTTCCAGTTGACTCCGGTGCTACCTTGACATACCTCTATCAATGTGGGGTTTTTTGTTTCTGTTTTTAGCACTTCCTTACTTTCTGGTAACACAAGGTGCTCTAGGCTTATCTTAAACACTCCCTGCTCTAGTTCTTGGTCAGTCATTTCTCCAATGGGTTGTGGTTCCTTCTATTGGAGAATGATACTTGAAACCAAGATGGGGGAGCTAATTCTGCTCTATCCTACTAGGGCTGCCACTCACTTTTTATAATTAGGTAAACTGATAGAAGCCAGGGATTAATCTACTTAAAGTTTTACATCCTTAGTTTCTTTTTCTTATTGTTCATTGTATACAATTTAGAAAGTACAGAAATATGTACACATTTTATATACATGCAAAAAGGTTTAAATTGATATATAATTTTATATCTTGTTCTTTTTGATTACTTTTAAATATACATTTTCATGTCATTAAAAACTTTTTACAAACATCATTTATAATCACTATATAATATTTTATAACTGCATACAATATATAAATTACATTTCTAAAGTTAAATATTTAGGTAGCTTCAATATTCAACATTTTAAACAGAAAAACCATTCTTTTACTAGCTTCCAATTGCTTATTTTTTA
>NW_007836620.1:0-737 GCF_000696425.1 Galeopterus variegatus
GCACCCTGTCATAATCCTCTCAGCTCCGGATCCTTCCAGATACAGCTTTAGTGCCAGTTCTATGCAGGCTTTGATGGTTTCACAAACGTATATCGGACAGTGTTTTGCTTCAGCCTGTCGTATGTCATACCTCCACCTGACTTGTGACTTCTCTAGTGGCACTTCTTGGTGGGATACTTTCTGGAACCCTCTCTGCACTAACATATTTATAGCTGAGAAGTACAGAGAAGTTCAACATCCATAGTGCTACTATTGATCATTGCGAGCTAGGTATATTTTCTGCATTCATCCCTGGGAAGAGAGTTTGTAACATGTTATGTGAGGCTCTTCAGAAGGTCCAGGTGGGATTAAGCCCTATTCATCTTCTGTAGCAGAGGCTAAATTGATAAGCATTCTCATATTGGCTTTTCTTTTCTGTTTATGCTCAGATAGTATACCTGTATGCACATCTTTGACACTGCTTACAGAAAACCTGAGCTAATACACACCCTTTTATAAAGTAATGCAGAATGCATGTAACTTTGAACACGATTCCCAATGCCTTCACCAACACCTCAGGCAGATTCCAAAGTAGATTTACAAGTCAATAATCAGAATACTCATACAGCTCACTACTACTACACTACCAACTATCAACTAACTTTTTTGAGAAAAAAAGGTCATATGAGTTGCTGAGTGTACATAAAACCTTGGGCTTTGTGGAAGTTCTGAAAGTAAAAGGTATTCAAGATGTTCTC
>NW_007836621.1:0-737 GCF_000696425.1 Galeopterus variegatus
CCCACTGCTCAGTACCAACTTTCTGTATTAGTCCATTTTGTGTTCCTATAACAGAATCCCTTGGACTTGGTGATTTATAAAGAAAAACAACATCTATTGCTTACAGTATCTGAGGCTGGGAAGTCCAAAGTCCATCTGGTAATGGCAACAGTGACCCAGGGGTCTCACATTGCAAGATGGTGGAAGCAGAGAGGGGGTGCCAGGGTTTTTTAAGCAACCAGCTCTTGTCAGGGTCTTTTAAGGAACCAGCTCTTGCAGGATCTAACAGAGCGAGAACTCACTCAGGACCGCCACCGCCCAGGGACAGCATTAATCCATTGAGGGATCCTCCCCCATGACTCAAACAGCTTCCAACACTGCCACATTGGGGATCAGATTTCCATGAGTTTGGGTGGGGACAACACATGCAAACTCTATCAGGTACAAACAGTGATGTCACTCAGCTCCTGCTGAAAGTCTGAATTTGTTGTGTTTGGACTCTGAGTACGCTTGTAGCAAATGAAAAGCCTGATAAAAATGTTCATTCTCTTCTGCGTTGTGTCACCTCCCTCCCTTCCGGTCCCATTCCAAAAAGTCAGAGAAGTCTTTGCAAGAAGAGTGCTCCCTTCCGGTCCCATTCCAAAAAGTCAGAGAAGTCTTTGCAAGAAGAGTGAAACTCATATTTGGCCTCAAAAACTATCTTACCAAAATTGAGGGAAGAGTAGGCAAGCAGTGGAAATTGAATTTTGAAAAAAGGT
>NW_007836622.1:0-737 GCF_000696425.1 Galeopterus variegatus
TCTTCTCAAACCAAAAACCTAGGATCTATCCTAGATTTCTCCCTTTCTTGTATATCTCACATTCAACCCATTGGCAAGTCTTGGTGTTGTTGTTTTTTTTACCCCCAAAATATATCCCGAACCTATTTGTGTTTATCTCCATTGTCACTTGACTAGTCCCAACCACCATCATCTCTTACCTAGAATACAGCAAGTAGCCTCCTGTTCTAACATCTATCCCATATTCTTTTTTCTACACAGCAAAGTTAGTTTTTTAAAATACAAATCAAACCATGTCATCACACTTCTTAAAAGTCTCCAATGACTTCACTTGGAGAATATCTAACGCATTACTATGGCTGAAATGCACTGCATGATCTGGACCCTTCCTTCCTCTAGGACCAGTCTTTCTGCTCTTAAAACAATTCAAAAAATACTCCCTCTTACTCCAGAGCCTTTGTATTTGCTACCCCCTCTGCTTATAACATTTTCGGCCTGGTCTTTCACAAGGCTAATGCTATTTTATTATTCAGATCATCCTCAATGTCATATCCTCAGGGGAGGTCACCCTCCATGTCATATCCTCAGGGGAGCGTCCTCTGATCACCCTGTTTACTGGAGGGCTGCCCCTATCTGCCAAGCATTCTCTCCCTTACTCTGTGTGGATCCTATATAACACTTACGACTGTCGGAACTGGCAATTATTTATTGTTTATTTTCTGTCTTTCCAAACTAGAAGACAAGCTCCATGAGAATAA
>NW_007836623.1:0-737 GCF_000696425.1 Galeopterus variegatus
AAGAATTCAGAATAAAAGAGGAGATTCCATTGTGCCAGCAGGTAGCCTTAATGAAACGTCATATGAAATTGTCTCTGTTCATCAATCAGAATTAATGTTAGTATCGTAGTAAGAATAAAGGATTGGGAAAGACTGACTCATGAAACACTAGCTGAAAGGCAGGTTTGTGCTGTACCTGCTTCTTCTACCTCTTTTACAGATGAGGAATCTGAGGTGTAGATTTTTCGCTTGACATAGATCACAGCTGCCTAATGGTTTAGTCACTGCTGGACATTTCATTTAACTCATCTTGTCCAGTTTTACTAACATTTTGCTACCCAAACAGCTATCCGTAAGAATCTCAAATGGCTATTCCATGAACAAAAATGTGTAAACGTGTGTAAAATAAACAAATAGATACTACCATTTATTGAGGGCTTATTGATTAAATCATTTAATTTAGAATGCAGCTGGAAAGCGGGAAGTTGCAAATGCTTCAGCATCTTTTAAGGGAAAGAATGTTTAAGGAGATTATTTAATTTAACCCTCACAGTGACTTAAGGTTACTTAGTGATGGTTGAGGAGGAGGAAATTGAAGTCCAAGTACATATAACGAGTAAGTCGAGGAGCTAGGATTTTGTATCCAAGTTTGATGACGCCAAAGCTCAAGCTTTTTCCACAATGCAAAAATACTTCAGAAAAAGCAGCAGCCTCAGTCCCTGATCAAACAACAGACTGTTCTGAAGTTACGCTTCTTC
>NW_007836624.1:0-737 GCF_000696425.1 Galeopterus variegatus
AAACCTTTGATCCATATCTACCTTGCTTTACAAGTATTTTAAGGTATGTATTCAGATTTTCTTCTAGTTTCACCGGGAAAACATATCTTTATATGTACACATATTAATACATTTATTTAGATTATGTTTTTCCATTCACCATGTCTTAAAATTGAATTCTGAAGTTCTTGAAAGAAGAATTGAGAATGACTGTTGTCTCTTCCACTTTCTAGAAATGCGATCTTGAGAAAATAATGAAATCTCGAAGATTTTATGTCCCTCATCTGTTCAAATGGAATCAAATCCTAATGACATCCAGAGTTACTGGAAGCCTTAAATAAAGTCAGATGTATGTAAAAATGTTTTTAAAACTGCATACTACTATGTGAATAATCGTGATCACAACAACATCAATCTGCTTCATTTCCCTTGACTTTCTCCCTCCCAAGGATCTAACTGTAACAAAAATTCATTGAGAAAGGATATTCAAACTGAGGAATCCAGTTTAGCAACATCTAAATTTTGACAGTAGTGTAATTGGCAAAAATCTTCCAGTCTACCTTCTGTGTGCCTAGAGGCAATTATTTTTTAATATTGAATAACCAAAATAGTTCCCTTGGTATTCCATAGTTTTCTATGTAAAATATACACAAGCTCACAATTCTTAGAAGCTTAAGACAGACCAGTGCCTTTTTGTTAGCGAATGAAATAATTGGGTGATCTAAATTTAGTGTTTTCAGTGTTCAGTTTATCATTTA
>NW_007836625.1:0-737 GCF_000696425.1 Galeopterus variegatus
CCCACTCACTAGATTATACACCCCAAAGGATTTTTATTTATTAACTGATTCCATGGGCCAAGGTCCTTTTATACAGACTCTATAGATATGGAAAGATACATTCCATAGGAATTAACTGAGTATCTACTATATCCTGAGGAACATTCAGTACTGTTCTCAGCGTATAGGAGGTACTCAATAAATTTCTACTGAATGTATCTTTCCATATCTGACAGCTCTCATTTAAAGGAGGAGGGAGGGAGGTTTTGGTGATGAGACACAATAACTAACTACATTGTATATTGACGAAATAAAAATAATAAAAAATAAATAAATAAATAAAAATAAAGGATCGACGTTAAACACTCAAGTAATTCTCGACCTCTGAAACAGAGGGAGAATTTTTATCTCACACACACACACACACACACACACACTGGGTGAGAGCCCTACAAACTACGGAGATGAGCTTTCCACCTACATAGACCAACACACGGTCCATTCATTAGTAGCACATTTTCACTTGTTTCAGTGTTTATGGGGCACTAAGTAATAAGAAAATTGTTCATGTCCATATACTTTAATGTAATTACTTCTGTGTACTTTCCAGTCTTTCTATTAGTAACAAGGAGAGAGAGGGGCAAGAAAGTAAACTCATTCTGGGCAACCTGAGCCACTGGCCGCCCCTGGCCTCACCACAACACCCACTCTGGTTTCGACTCAATACGCCAATACTTAATGGACGAAGAGGACAGAGC
>NW_007836626.1:0-737 GCF_000696425.1 Galeopterus variegatus
AGCAAGAGTAAAGAATACAAAATAAATACAAGAAAATCTATCCCTATATACTAGCAATAAATAACCAGAAGTTGAGATTTTAAAAATATCTTTTATATTAGTATCAAAAACATGCAATACTTAGAGATAAATATAACAAAAGATATAAAAACTCTTGCACTGAAAACTACAAAATATTGCTGAAAGAATTTAAAGAAGACCTAAATAAATGGAGAAAATATTCCTTGTTTATGTACCAGAAGACTAAATATTGTTAAGATGTCACTTCTCCCCCAACTAACCTATGGATTCAACACAATCCCAATCAATATCCAAGCAGGTTTTGTGCACAAATTGATAAACTGATTCTACAATTCATAACAAAATGTGAAGGATCTAGATAGAAGAGGTGAAAAAATTCTGAAATAGGACAAAGTTGAAGGACTAACACTATCTATTTCAATAATTATTATAAAGGTACAGTAGTCAGGACTGTGTGGTACTGGCATCAAAACGGACAAATAGATTAATGGAACAAAAGAGAGACAGACACCAGAAATAAACTCACAGACGTATAGGCAACTGACTCTCAACAAGTGCAAAGACAATGCAGTGGAAAAAAGGAGAGCCTTTTCAACAAAAGGCACTAGAACAACTGGATTTTAATATGAAAAAAAAGAGAACTTGGATCCATACCTCATGTTAACAAGGATATGGATGACCTGGAACTGCTAGTTCAACCACTTTAGAAGCAGGTT
>NW_007836627.1:0-737 GCF_000696425.1 Galeopterus variegatus
TTGGCATGGACACAGCTCAGGCGGGCTAGAGACACCCGCTCCCCTCTCTGCCCGCCCTCCCACCTCAGCCCCAGCCCCTGTGCCTCTCCTTCCACCAGTCCCTGTCGTCCCCTGCACTTCCGCAGGTGTCCTTCCCAAGACCAGTCTCTAAACAACAGCTGCAGGCTACTTGCCATCTCCGGGTCTGCTTCCCAGGGGACCCAGCCTGGACAAGGGGCTTTATGAATGATGACGCTGTGCATGCGTGGAGGGGAACCTCAGCAGTGAAGAAGGATCTAGAACCAGAGGCTGTACACCAGTGCCACTGCAGCTTCTATAGGATGGCTTCATGATTGAGGTGCCCACAGGGCAAACGGATTTCACTAAGTCGTCGCAAGGGACAGTGGTCAAGATCCTGAGTCAGACAAATCCTCCAAAGGAATATCCATTGGGCCACCTGGAGCCGCAGGCCCCCTGGGGGTGGTGTGGATGATAGATAGCCCTTCTCAGGTACACGACACGTCCACTCAGCAGATGTGGATGCTGTACCCTCATAGACACCCAGGAGCAGAGCAAGGTCCCTGCCTTTGCAGACCCTGTGACCTGCTGGAGTAATAACAATCCCAGTTTATAGGGCTGACAGACCCTACATGTGCCCAGCACAGTGCCTGGCACAGGGGGAGTGCTCTGTGGGCATCCCAAGCTATCAGTCATTTTTTTTCTCTCACCATTCCTTGGGGGTCAGGCCACATGAACTC
>NW_007836628.1:0-737 GCF_000696425.1 Galeopterus variegatus
CTGTGCTTTGTGTGAGGTAGACAGGGAAAGTGCTACATCACTATAAATGTGAAAGATGGCTCTATAGAGTAGAAATATCATTTTGCAAATTAAAAGGCTCACAAAATCATGAAAGTTTTAAATTAACATTTTAACACCTGGTTAAGTCTATACAAGACAACTTTACAGTCTAATTTTTGGAACCAAGTTTTTCATGTTTAACCTCCTTTTAACTTATTTATTATTTGTTTACTTATTTTTAAATTCCTCATTAGTTACGTGGCATACCTTTTGAACTTCCCAGTACATTTCAGGAGACATTCAGATGAAGGCTTTCTTGCCAAAGCTGACTGGAAGTCAAAGAGAAGCAGGCTAACAGGTAGAATAAATACACACGTTTTATTAACATTACCTTTAGTCTGAAAAATCTTTATCTAAGAGTCACAATTGTCTATTTAGTTAGTGTCAGGTCACATTTTATAAGCACCTCTAAGTGAAAAGTTTTTGTTTTATTTGCAGAACAAAAATGATGTTATTGTTACTTTTTTCATTAAGCTTTATTTTACATAATTGTTACTTTTTTCATTAAGCCTTATTTTACATACCATCTTTGTTTTGGCTGTGATTAACAATATTTTTAGTTAATTATTATAACATGAAATAGCCTCCATCCTTCTTTCCTTCCTTTTCAATAGTGGGAGCTGATAATTAGGCAGCTGGGGTCACTGAAGAAATTTATATCATTAATAAAAAAATGT
>NW_007836629.1:0-737 GCF_000696425.1 Galeopterus variegatus
ATGACAAAGTTCTCACCCAGTGCAGCTTCCCACAATCTCACAATGTTCTCAGCATCCTGCCCCTCTTCCTTGATTTTAAATTTTCTTTCACACCACGTAAAAATGAGTTGATGTATGAGTGACATTAGCAGCCTCTTTGATGATCTCCATTGATCCCCACTTCTGGTGTCCTTGTGTAATCTCTTCCCTCTGAGTGTGAGTTGGGCTTATTTTATTTACCTCTAGTGAACAGAATATGGCAGAAGTGATGGGATGTCACTTTTGAGATTATGTTATCTAGAGACGTGACTTCCACATTGTGGCTTATGTCTTAGGGGCTCTCTCTAGCGCTTCCACTGGTGACTTACTATCTGAGAAGTCAGCTGCTGTGTCATAAGGTAGCTATGTCATAAGATAGCCAAGTGGAGGGGCCTACATGAGGGACTTGGAAAAAATTTTCTCAGGCCTGCAAACAGATGCAAGAATGAATTTGATAGCAGATCTTTCCCCAGCCAAGTCTTGAGAGATATGCACCCCTGAACAATAACTCGTGAGAGGCATTAAATCAGAACCACTCAACTCAACTGCTCCCAGATTCTTGACAAATGAAAACTGTGAAATAATAAATGTTTGTTTTAAGTTACTACATTTTGGGATAATCTGTTAAAGAGCAATCAATGACTAATATTAATACAGTGAGAGAAAATAATATTTTTAAAATTCTCAATGTTTGAATCTGTAACATGAGTATATGAATC
>NW_007836630.1:0-737 GCF_000696425.1 Galeopterus variegatus
TGCCAGGAGTTTTCTACATGCGGTCACCACCGTCGTGGGTTCTGACCCAGGTGCTCAGCACGCTCCAGCCAACAGCTGCAGCCCCCTTTGCTGGCACCCAGCTGTCTGGTGAATGGCACTATTTAATTAATTCTGTCTCCCATCCACTGGGCTCAGGCATGACCACCCCATCTCTGCCATCTGTCCAGCTCTGGGCTCCCCAAGACCCTGATGCCAGCAAAGGAGCAAGGGAGCTCCTCACATGGGGCCCAAGAGCACCGTGATGCCCAGGCAGCCTCTCGGGGCCAAGGCGGCATGCAGCAGCCTCGGGAGGCTGAAGGGCCGCAAGCCCCACCGTCGGCTCAATTCACCAGACCTGAAGCTACTGGTCACTGTGCCCCATGCAGACGCACCCCGAAAGAAGTCCCACCTGCCACCTGTGCCTGCTCATGGCAAGGGAGGGAGGGAGGTCCTGTACACACGGCAGAACCCACTAGGGACCTGGGGCTGGGCAGACGTGGCTTATCCTTGGCGGGGGCACAGGAACGCTGGGCACTCTTGGCTGCCCACCCGGCCTCCTGGACGGGACAAGGAAAAATGTCCCCACCAGCTACAGGAGGCACTCTGAGGCCAGGGGGCAGCCCTGGGGTCCATATTAATTTCAGTTCCATTTTAAAGGCGAGTTAAAATAAACACGGGGAATATTTATAAGGCAAATAAATCTGGCAGAAACAGCCCCTCCAAGTGTGAGTGGGGGC
>NW_007836631.1:0-737 GCF_000696425.1 Galeopterus variegatus
ACATATGAATTGACTTAGACTTGAATGTTAAATTTGAAACCTAACTTATTAATATTGTACTATTTGAGAGTTTTTAAGTTTTCCTCTACTTATAAGTACAATTTCCTAAAATATTTACATTGTTTTGTTGTTACATTTGTTAATTTAAAAATGGCATACAATATAAAATTTATATCTTCCCTTTAAAATATTTTTTAAAAATTTAATTAACTAATTTGGTTTAACCATTATACAAAGTCTACTCAGAAGGAATTGTTCAAATATATCTCATGTATACGTGTATACATAGAGATAACAAACCTTAAATATGAACTTAACAGTTTTAAGTTAAAACTTAAAATGTGCAGTCTTAACAATTGGATAGACTTTGAGTAGAGCTCTACATAAGCAAAATTCACACCTTCAAGACCATAAAAGTACTCACATCAACAGTTTTCCTCAACTTTATGGTTTTCGAAGAAATGCTACATAGCTTATTTTGCAATTCCTTAACAGGCATAGATTTTCATTTCAAATTTGGGGCTCACTACTGAGCTTTGCAGATGGGCGTATATCCAAAGGATATAAAATCAGTATCAAAGAGATATCTGTACTCCCATGTTCATTGCAACATTATTCACAATAGCCAAGATATGGAAACAACCTAAGTGTCTTTCAACAAACAAATGGATAAAGTAAGTGTACCATATATATAGACATATGTGTATATGTACATATGTATGTATATGTAATGGAGT
>NW_007836632.1:0-737 GCF_000696425.1 Galeopterus variegatus
TATAAGGACTGGAATCTAACTCACACTGTAAAGAATGTGAGGGGCCGGCCCGTGGCTCCCTTGGGAGAGCGTGATGCTGACAACACCAAGTCAAGGGTTAAGATCCCCTTATCAGTCATCTTTAAAAAAAATAAATAAATAAAAGAATCTGAAGGCAAGAAGCTGGCTGAAGTAGCCCCCAGTGGCAGCATGGGAAGAAAGGAGCACAGTGTAAGTGAACAGCTCCTTCACCAAAGCTGGAGAAGAGGCTAGTGTGTCCCATGGGTCAGTCATAGAACCTGCAGATGGGAACCAAAAGTGACTCTTGAAAGTGGACCTACATAAGAGGACCAGCTGGGGACGAGAGATAATCCTAACAGAAAGAATCTTTAAGGTAAACCACTGGAAGTCAGAAACCAAGAATCATTTTGCAAGGACTGTCCACAGGAGGCATCTCCTGAATCAGAAAACTGTAAGTTGAATATCCTCCATGATGGAGGTGTATTGGGTCTGACATTAATGACAAAACACCCCACTGGGAAAAGAATGAGCTTTTGGATATTTGCCATGACTGAAGAAAGAGATACAGACATGACCATTGATCCCGATCCAAAACTTTTTTATCTTCTGTATCTCTCCAATTCCTCCTCTGCCAAACAATCCCAGGGGATCCAGAAACATCGTGGTGAATGGGGAGGAGTGTTGGTTCCCAGAGGAAACAGGAGGAGCATCCAAATCACTAGACACAGGTCTCCAAG
>NW_007836633.1:0-737 GCF_000696425.1 Galeopterus variegatus
TTTCTTTTTTTAATCCATACAAACATGTATTCTCTCCCTGCCCAGGGGTGGGGGAAGAAGGGAGTACAGAGATCCCCCACGGGGAGGATGACAGGGCTCCATTGGGAAGACAATTCTGCAGAGATGGCGCAGCTGTGAGCTGTTGGCAGCCTATACTCATAGCAGCTGGAGAACGGGGCACCTACCAGCAGGTAAAGGGGTTCTGCATGGAGCTCCCAGGCCCTAGTGACAAGCTGAATGCTTGGGTTTGAATTCAGCTCCCCAATTTGCTAGCCACGTAAACTTAGAAAAGTTGCTTAGCTCTGTTTCAGTTTCCTCATCAGTAAAATGGAGCTAATGAGAGCAGTTGTGTCACATGCCTGTCAAAACTAAAATAACAAAGCACTCAGAATAGCACTTTATATTAAATCATATACGTAATTCACTTAGAGTCATGCATAGCACATAGTAAATGTCCAATAAGGAATATAAATTTTATTGCTGTTGCTCCTATTGTGTCCTCAGAGATGCCCACACCAGGTGCTGTCCAGGTGCCCTACACAGCTGGACAGCCAGCTTACACCCAGGAGTAAGATTTTTGCCCCAATATTGAACTAAAGATTCCACATCTACATGACTGCCTAGATAGATGCACACACACATCTATTTTATCTGACATTTCTCCAAGTTCAAACTCAAACAAGGGTAACCTTTTGTGTTTCTCTTAAAAGAGTGGGGATGAGTGCTATCTCAACATT
>NW_007836634.1:0-737 GCF_000696425.1 Galeopterus variegatus
TCCACCAAAAAATTAGTAGAACTAATAAGTGAATTCAGCATTGTGGCAGGATACAAAATCAACACCAAAAATCAATAGCATTCCTATATGGCAATAACAAAATAGCTGAAGATGAAATTCAGAGTAATCCCATTCATAATCGGTACCAAATAAATGAAATATCTAGGAGTAAATTTAACCAAGGTGGTGAAAGACCTCTACAATGAAAACTATAAAATACTGGTGAAAAAACTGAAGAGGACACAAATAAATGGAAAGATATCCCATGTTCATGGGCTGGAAGAATTAATATCATCAAAATGTCTGTGTTACCCAAAGCAATCACACATTCAACAACCCCTATCAAAATAACAATGACACTCCTCAAAGAAATAGAAAACAATGATCTTAAAATTGTATGGAACAACAAAAATTAAATTAAAATACAAAAATTAAATTAAATTAAATTTAAATTTAAAAATTAAATTAAATTTAATTTAATTTAAATTAAGAAACAAAAATAAAATTAAAGCAATCTTGAACAAAAAGAAGAAAATTGGAGGCATCACATTTCCTGACTTCAAAACATACTACAAAGCTATAGTAACCAAAACAGCATGGTACTGGCATAAAAATAGACAAATAGACGAATGGAACAGAATAGAGAGCACAAAAATGAACCTTTGCACTTACAGCAAACTGATTTTTGACAAAGGTGCCAAGAATATACACTGGGAAAAGGACAGTCTCTGCAACAA
>NW_007836635.1:0-737 GCF_000696425.1 Galeopterus variegatus
GGTAAAGTACTTATTGTTACCATTATTTTGGTGCAGTGCTGAAGCTATTGGTATTTCTCTTTCATTTCCAAAATTGAAAATGTGGATCACAATCCCCTTTCACAAGTACTCCTAATATTTGTAAACAGGCTTGTATAATATCATCAATATGATAATTTTCTTATTTAAATGTTGTATTAGCTTTCTAAGTATACTATAGCAAAGTACACAATGGATGGCTTCAAACAAGATAAATTTACTTTCTCACAATACTGGAAACCAGGAGAACCACATTCTTTCTCAAGGCTCTAGGGAAGAATCCTTCCCTGCCTCTTCCAGCTTCTTGGAGCTCCTGACATTTTTCAGCTTGTGCAAACATAGCTCAGCCTCCATCTTCATATGTCATTTTCTCTATACCTCTCTGTGTGTCCTCTTCTCTTCTTGTAAAGATACCAGTTTGAATTTTTGGCCTACCCTAATACAAGATGACCTCATCTTAACTAATTACATTGATAAAGATCCTGTTTCTAAATAAAGTCGCAATCTGAGATTTTTGGTAGATATGAATTTCAGGGAACACTATTCAATCCACTACAGCCTAGCATCTGCTCCCCCCAAATGTATGTTCATTCCACATTCAAATTATATTTATCCATGCCAAAATCCCCAAAAGTCTTAAACTGTTCCATCATTAGCTCTAAATCCAAAATCTCATTTAAGTATCATTAACTCAAAAAGTTCCACATTTAATCATCTAA
>NW_007836636.1:0-737 GCF_000696425.1 Galeopterus variegatus
TGGAGGCAAACTCATGAAATCAGTTTAATAATAAAGCATTCTCAGGATGAAACCTGACTACAAACAACCTATTTCTTTTTTAAGTGAAAGGTTTGGATCTGTCTGCCACTATTTTGTTGAGTTGTTTAAAATATTCAAATCCATTTTGTTAAATGTTTTTAAACTTATTCCAATGTTATCTGCTTTAAAATAAGACCAGGAGGTGGAAATAATGCTCAGCTCTCTCCTTGTTCAATTTTTAATGGAATAAATACAATAAAAATATGCAAACTAAATACCATGCAATAAAAAAATCAACCCTCTTCAGGAGGATTGACTTCAAGTAGAAACTGTGAACTAATAACAGTAGTAGTAGAAGTAGTGCTGGTAGCTCATACGTATTGCACACCTCCTATGAGTCAGGCATTGTTCTTAGCACTTTACCAGTACAAGCTAGGTACTAATATTGTGCCCATTTTATAGACAAGGACACTGAGGCACAGAGAAGTAAGTTACTTGGATAGAATGACCTGGCTGATAAATGCTAGAGCAGAGATTTGAGGCCAGCTAATCTAAATGCAGAGTCTGGGTCCCTAACCACTGACCCATAAGGCCTAGGAGGATCCAATTCCCAATCATCTCATGTTAAAATGACCTCACTCTTTCTAGACGGCTGAAAGAGAGGCTGCCCCCTTGAGTCTCCTGTCTTCAGGTTCATTCAGCAAAGGTTATGTTTCATGTCTGCTCGGTGTTTTTGT
>NW_007836637.1:0-737 GCF_000696425.1 Galeopterus variegatus
GTGCCAATGCTTCTACCACAAGGCCTTTGTGTGCTTTCCCCTCTGCTGAGAATCCCTCCCCCGTATATGTGAACATCACTCCCTCACTTCCTGTAGGTCTCTCCGCTCATTCGTTATCACCCTGTTTAAAGTAGGAGCATGCACAGGCGTGCACGCACATGCCTGTCCCCTGTACCACCTGTCCCCCCAACTCTGCTTTAGTTTTCTTCATAGTGCTTACCATAAGCCGTTCTTTTTTTGTTTTTTTGTGCATCTCCCTCTATTAGAACATATGCTCCATGAGGGCAAGGATTTTGTCTGTTATTTGCTGCTGAATCCCAGTACCTAGAACAGTGTCTGGCATTTAGTAGACACTCAAAGGACACTCAATGAATGTCTGTTGAGAGAATAAATATCAGAGTGGTAAATGTGTGTGGATCCAGGGGAAAAACAGCTCAGGATGCCCCTTGGGCCTGCTGCTAGCCTAAGCAAGAGGATCCCCTCCACCGCCACACCAGATTTCTACCTTGGGGTTTGAAGCAAAAGCCTCATAGTAATGGGGTTCCTTTGCCTGACTTTATTCTCTATGGAAACTCAAGGCAGAGGCTGTGGCAGGACAGCACCTGGGAAGCTTGGCCCATCTAAATGCCACCAACTCCACACAGCTCACAGATCTGTCTTTTTCTTTTCTTGTCCCTTTTTTTTTTTGAACGACTAAAACAGACTATAACATTTAAAAGTTCTTAGGCAAAATCAAC
>NW_007836638.1:0-737 GCF_000696425.1 Galeopterus variegatus
TTTGGTCTAGTCTACTGAGGCTTAGTGCAGAAGGCTAGTCTAAAACAGTGGCCTGCCATAAAATTTGTTTAATATTTGAAAATCACTAAGAGAGTAGATTTTAAGAGTTCTCAACACAAAAAAATATGAGGTAATACATATGTTAATTAGCTCGATTGAGCCATTCCACAATGTATACATATTTTATATCATGTTTTATAAGTATATAAAAATTTTATCTGTCGATTAAAAATGAACTAAATAAATTTTTAAAAAACAAATACTTTATTTTACTCACAATTTTGTGACCATAAATTCAGAAAGGGTTTAGCTAGACAATTTTTGTTTAGAGTCTCTCATATTCATATAGTTGAGCCCAGTCAACTGCATGAGGGCTGAAGCTGCAGCACATGAAGCTCTGTGGGTCTCAGTGTCCCGGATGGCTCACTCACACAGCAAGCAGTTGATGGAAGCTGTTTGCTGGGAGATCACCTGGGGTGTCTACTGAGCACATTCATATGGCCTCTCTAGTACATTGGTTTCAGGGTAGTCAGACTTCTTACATGGAGGCACAGGGCACCAAACCTTGTGGTAAGCAAAATAGAAGCTGCATTGCCATCGTTGATTTAGCCTTGAAAGTCACTCACTATGACTTCTATTGATTAATAATGAGAAACAGCCTCACTTAGAATCAAGAAGAAGACACAGTTCCCGCATCTTGGTCAAGTCAAAAAACTTGTGGCTATATATTTTTTTTT
>NW_007836639.1:0-737 GCF_000696425.1 Galeopterus variegatus
CGCTCAGCCAGTGAGCGGGAACCGGTCTGTATGTGGGATCCGAACCCTCGGGTGGGAGCCCTGCCGCTTCCCAAGCGGCGCACTTATCCAGTGCACCACCGGGCCGGCCCCAGAAGGAGAGGTTTTTAAAATGTCATATTCATCTGCTAAGTATCACTATGAATAACTTCCAAATCAAATGCAAATCAAATGTTTTCTCTCTATTCTCACAAACACCCTTTGGAGTCCGACACTTGGTAATTTTTTTAAAAGTAACTAACATGACCATTTCTTCCTCCCTGGGGCTGTGGGAGCACAAGGTATAGCCTTAACATAGTTCATGATTATTAGCTTTATTATCATTGGTATTATGTTAAACAATTATGATTTATCAGAACAATATCTGTCTGGAAAATTATCATTAACAACAACAACAAAATACTAGAAAGAATAGCAGAACATCAACAACAGTTGTCTCCAACTGTTACAAGGAACATTGCATTAGAAATTTTAATTAGAAAGGTCACTCATGTTCAGAAAATAGTTCGGTGGTGAAACATGTTTTGATATACAGAAGATATATTGTTTAGGTAGATGCAAAACAGTTGGTCAAAACAACACATTAAATAAATATGTTAACACTAAATAATAAAGTATGATTTTATAAAGATAAGTCAGGAAGGGAAGACACGAACAGCTTGCTAGCAACAGTTTTAGAACAGATGATTCCACTAAAGCTATTATACCTGGTTTCCTAG
>NW_007836640.1:0-737 GCF_000696425.1 Galeopterus variegatus
GTGTGTGTGTGTGTGTGTGTGTCTGTTTGTGTTTCAGGGTGGTGGGAAGAGCTATGTTAAAACCCACCATGTAGTGATTATTTCAAATCCTACGTTTTCCTGTAGTACTAGTAGTAAGATCATTGCTTCATAATTTGTTTCTGATTGTACTCAGTAAACAATTTATAAACCAGAAAAGTGAGATCCAGGGAGAGGGCATGCAATTTTAATTAACTAACATGACAAAACTAAGTGTGGTTTAAGAAATGACTTGAGATTTTGGTAGGAGAGATTGTTACGGGCGTCTAGCACATCTTACGCTTTATGTCATATTGATAAGCCATTCTCTAGGGAACTCCTATGGCGGAAGCTTGGAGTTCCATTTTATCATTCAAGGAAAAAAATCTTACACAAAACAATTGGAAAGTTTATTATTACAAACAATCAACACTTGGAAATTTTTGTCTAAATTTTATAAATGGAGAAGACAAGTTATTGCTCTCAATATTGATATTCAAGTAAGAATGCCTCTAAGCTGTAAAACTCGTCATGTGATTCCAATGTTTCCTGTCTTACCATTACTGGTATTTTAAATGTGTCCCCAATCTAGAATATATTCCATTTCAGAATGAAAGCTTGTTCCTCTCATACCATGTGAATGGTAGTTAACAGTCCTAAAAGCTCAATGGGAACAATTTCCAAAATAACTTTTAAAATTCACTGTTCCTCAATATTTGCAAAGTGAAATAGAAAAAAAA
>NW_007836641.1:0-737 GCF_000696425.1 Galeopterus variegatus
ATGGGCAAAGGAGATGAATAGACATTTTTCAAAGGGAGACATACAAATAGCCAACGGGTACATGAAAAAATGCTCAGCATCACTAATCATCAGGGAAATACAAGTCGAAACTTCATTGAGATATTATTTCACCCCAGTTAGACTGACCATTATTAAAAAGACTGAGAATAACAAATGCTGGCAAGGATGCAGGGAAAGGGGAACTCTTCTACACTATTCTAATTCTTGATCCAGATACTGACAACATGGTGTGTTCACTCTGTGAAAATTTGTTAATCTGCACATTAAGCAATTTTGCTCTCTATGGAAATTTCAAAAATATTTACAAAGAAAATAATCACTCAAACTAAAAATATTTAAAAGTGGTTACCTCAGGGATGGGATGGGATGGTACATTTTATTTTCAGTTGATATTATAATGACTACTCAAATGTTTTATCATATGCAGATTTTATTTTTATAATTTTAAAATTCATATATGCATAATTATTAATAGAACCTAAGTATCAACTTTTGCCACGAATGAGAAATCCACATTCATCTCAGAGTTGTCCTCAACCCCAGGGGTTAGCCTCAACAGTTATTATTTACTAAACGCCACTTTTGCATGGAAATGGCTTGTTGACTAGGGCTGGATAACTGATACCAACTTCGGCCAATTTCTCTATCCCACTACTTTTAAACAAAGAGACTGATAAAATTACAAGCATATGAAATTGAGAGATCCAGCATGGTCA
>NW_007836642.1:0-737 GCF_000696425.1 Galeopterus variegatus
ATCTGCATCAAAAGATAAGACCTTCTCTCACAGCTGCTACTAAAGCCAGAGTTGGGGGAGAACCTGTGGCTAGAAAAGGTCTGGTGTGTTTTTCCTGTTTTCTTTTCCTGATTTGAAGCATCTGGGTTGCTAACTGAAGCCTCTGTGCCTTTGGGGCTAGCTTGTGGGAATAGAGAAATTAAAAGCGAATGGACAGGGGATTTTCTTATTTGCTGATGGCTTCCTGTTTTCTGGGTCTGGCAATATTTAAAGCTGATCTCTCGCACTGGATGCTTTTCTGCTCTACTCATCTCAGCCCTTGTTTTTCTGATCATCCACTTCTCCAATACTCTGGATGTCAGTCTTCTGGCTCCAGTTCTATTGGACAGTAGTTTTTCTCCTTACTGTACCATGGCCTGTCTAGTTCTTGAGAAAAAGATTAACCCAACATTTTCACTAACAGATATTGGAAATGTAGAAAGTTCAACTTTCTCAAGCATGAAAAAAATATTTGTCTTTCAGGCTTTCAATCAAGCTCTCTGAATGATATCATGGGAGCCAGCTTTACTAGGCTTGGAATTACAGGGCAATATGGTACAGGTGGTGAGAAAGGGAAATCATATCCTGACAATAGCCCTCTCTACAGAAAATATTACTAGGATTTCTGCCTTTTTCTCTGTATCTTGACATTTTTAAATTTTGAAGTTGGAAAATTGCCCAGTAACATGAAACCAATTTACTTTTCTCTTACTGTTTTT
>NW_007836643.1:0-737 GCF_000696425.1 Galeopterus variegatus
AAGAAACAGTGATAAAGTAAGAGACTAAAAGAAAACATTAAGATACCTAATATTTTCTACAGGTTAAAAATTATCTCATAAGGAAAGTAATTTTGCAAAGGTCAGTGCTATCTTACACATTCCCATCAACAAATTCCACAATGCAAAAGTTATATTAAACATTACCTTAGCTATTTCTTTTAAAAAACACACAAAAATACTTAAAAAGAGAAAAGAAACTACTTAGCATTTAGTAATGTCACTTTTGTGTATCTAGGACACAATGGTATTGGGCTCACTGTAATTGTTTCAAAGTCCATCGGTATTCCTTAGTCCAGGAAGGAATGAAATGGAAGATTCCAAAAAAATGTTTTAACTGTTAAAATGAGAGAAGTTAAGAGCATGTTTATGCTGTCCACGCTCTACTTTCTTCTAAATTTAGGCTCGGTTTAAGCAGTGTCAGCCTCTTAATGTTGCTTGGCAAAGACCTGCTCCAACCCCTGAAGGAGGCCCAGGGGAAAGCTTCCGACTGTCATAGGATGCCTGATCAGGATCCTATTTTACACTGAATGACAGCACGAGAATAGCAGGGAGTCCCTGGAGAGAGCTGCTATGTTTGTCTCTGCGCAAACACAGCAACTCTTCTCCGCAGCTCGCATAACACATCATTTGTGATTTCTCCTTTTTTCAAATCCACTGATATTTTCTCTGGTATGACAGACAAAGGTCTAAAGTTAATAGTTCTATAACACCCCCAA
>NW_007836644.1:0-737 GCF_000696425.1 Galeopterus variegatus
CACTTAGTATGATTTAACTTTGAAATTTATTCAAATTTAGTCTTTCCTAGAGAATGTGCACGAGAGGATGATGTATTCTGCTTTGGTTGGATAGAGTGTTCTATAGATGTCTGTGAGGTCTAATTGATTTGGTGGTTTAAGTCTTCTGTTCTCTTGTTGATCATCTGTCTAGTTGTTCTGTACACTATTGAAAGTGTGCTATTAAAGTATTCAACTATTTTCATGGAATCGTCAATTTCTATCTTCAGTTATTTCCATTTCTGCTTCACGTTTTTGTTTGTTTTCGATTTTGTCTTATCTTCCACTGCTGAATGAGATTTTCTGGAGAAGCTCATAACTATGCATGTTAAACATGCACATTAAAGTTTAAGAACAACAGTTCAAGTCAAAACACTTTATTTTAGATATCGACTGTAGCCCAGATCAGCAGAGATTTCTCCTCTCTCTTGACATCTAATCCACGTTTAGCCCAGTGAATTGTATTAAGGGAGGTTGGCAACATTAAAGGTTCTGCTCTTACTTTGAAAGAATAACCATCTTTCATAACACAGCAACAGAAGCAAAGCAAATTTGTAAGACGAATATGAACAACATCACACACGCAGTTAAGATTCAAAATGACATTAATATGATGGAGGAAGTTATTTTGCTGAAATGTCGTGGTTAACTGGAACACGGATGATCACGACTGCACAGGACAAGCTGTTGTTTGTGCATAACTTTTCATTGCCATATGA
>NW_007836645.1:0-737 GCF_000696425.1 Galeopterus variegatus
AAAATTTATAACATTCAAAACATAAAGTAATGATTTTAGTTCTACGTAAAATGGAGTAAGTTCTCTCCATCCTATGTGTCCCACTGAACTCAATTATAAAATCTATATGGAACGTGTGGAGCTGCTATTTGAGGACACTGAAAAATTGATAATAGTAGGTGGTTTGAGGAAGAAGAGCAGAATTCAAAGTACCCCTGAAGTAGCACTGAGTTTACCATTTTTATTCGCCTCCAGGATCTCTCAGAGTTAATTCAACAGTGCCTGAAACCCAACAGCAGGCACTGGTGCAGATGGAGCTCCAGAAGAGGTATTGAAGTTCTAGGTCAGAGAGTGGGAAGGGGGTAAAAATTCCCTGCATACTTGTTTGTTTTTCCTCTCTCTTGTTTTCTCGCTTCTAATCCCTCAGGCAATCTCTTGGCAGCAGCAGTTAGGGCAGAGGCCTCAATGCAACAGAATCTGTAAGAGATAAAACATGAAGGACAAGGAACCTTCCCCTCTTACTGGAGGGGTTGTAAATTCAGGCGGATGGGACAAAATCTTTGTCCTCTTGCCATTTGGCCCAGATGCGAGCATATTCACATAATTGTTCAGGAGAGTAGATTAACTAGAGTCCCAGCTTTGGGGGCAGAGGACTGAAGAAGGGAGCCCCAGAAAACCAGAATACAATGGAAGATCTGGGGAGCAAAGGGCTTGGGAACTCCTGGGCTCACTCCTGAGTTGCTCATGCGTGGATCTGA
>NW_007836646.1:0-737 GCF_000696425.1 Galeopterus variegatus
AAAAGTTCCTTTTCTCACCTTAACCGTGGGTTTGTGTTTTTTTAAGTCCTTCAGGTTCCAGACCTTCAACACCTAAAAGTGATTCAGAATTGGTCAGTAAGTCCATGGACAGGACAATGCAAAAGAATAACCTAGAAATGCTTTGGCTCTGGGGAGAATTGCCCCAGGCTGCAAAGGTAAGCCTTTTTTCTCAAGTCTGTTGTACACTGAAGATTTCTAACCTAGCTTATTAACTCATATGGAGTTAGTATTATATCATACCCAAGGAACACAACTACCAGGAGATATAGGTAAATGAAAATGTATTAAAGGTTAACCTTCAGCACCAGAAGTGCTTTTTGTTTTTTGCATTATTAACTTTATAAAGAGGTCTCATTGCATTTATGTATTTTTAAAATACAAGACTGTTCTTAAGAGCTACATTTTATATCACGACTAAGTGCAAGTTAGATTTAAGGAATACAACTTATGCACAAATCCTGCTGTCTTGAAGCCGTAAACAAAAATACCTCCCAGCTCTTACTTCTGCGAGGTCAGTGACAACTGGAGAGAAGCCACGAGAGGAGAAGTGTGGAAGCTGGGCCCATTGACAGAAAGGCTGAGTGTGTTGTGAAAGTCGGAATCCACATGTTCTTGTGTCTCTCAGAGAGAGAGAGACATCTGGGAGAGCACGGGAGGGAGAAAGGCTAAAAATAGAGCAGAAATGAAAGGTTTGGGCCTCATGAGTGAATAAAATA
>NW_007836647.1:0-737 GCF_000696425.1 Galeopterus variegatus
GAAGTGAAGGAAAAAAGAGAAAAGAAAAAATAATGATCTAACTGCACTGTCTGCTTAGATGGGGTGAAATCTTTCCTTTTAAGCAAAAGACAGAATCTAATCAATGTTAAACAGAGGCTCTTTCACAAACAACCAGATCAGTGATTCCAATCTCTCTCTTCCTCTGTTCTTCAGGAACTGTTTGGGAGGTAATTACAAAACCCTCCCTGTAAGCACAATGGAACAAGACTCTACCCACAGCTTCAAGATGAGTTACATGAGAAGAAACAGGTTCCCTAAGATCAGTGTGTGTGACAGCTGGGAACCCGAGGTGTCACTCAGAGATCTGGAGGTGGTTGCTCCCTGGGGAGTGCTTGAAGGAATTCTCGGGGTGACTTGGGGCAACAGTTTGGGCCTCTACTCTCAGGAGTCAGCTTAGGAACTGAGAGGAGGAGTGAAGCAGAACCCAGAACGCAGGGTGTGGATTGTGACCTTCCCCCCAAATTTAAATGAGAGCTTGACAAAGGGAACCTGCAGGCAGCCAGCTGAAGTTTTAACATCCAAGTGGATACTTTTGTGAAATGCATCCTTCTCTTCACCAGACCTCTCACATTAGCCTATTATGTGAGGTCTGTGGTGTTTTCCTGCCACTGCACACATCACTCACACAGGGAAATGAGGTGAGCGGAGAGTTCACGGGCACCTTTGATGGGAACTGGATGAATTGTTGCAGTTGCCTGGGAAACCCTCGAAGACAA
>NW_007836648.1:0-737 GCF_000696425.1 Galeopterus variegatus
CAGTTCTATGAGCACATACAAAGACAAAGAAGAGTTTCCAAGTGTTAACCGATCAAAGCCCTGGAGCTGCACTGGTGCTTCTCAGTTCCGCTTCCTTCCATGTCAAAGGACGTGGTCAGAATTACTCTGGAGTGGCAGTGGGTTCTTAGAAGGGAAGTGTTTTTACACTCTTTATCAGCCTGTGGGTTCACAGCTGTGGTGCTGAATGGGCTGGCAGCAGGGATGGGGCATCTGAAGCTCAGTCTATTTGGACCATGCAGCCAAAGGCTCCTCTGTCCCTGCTAACCACAGCCACCTTTCTCTCTCCCAGCCTGGACAATCATCTCCCGGCCTGTCCTTTCCTCAGCAAAGACCACTGCACAGACATCCCAGTCAACGCAAACACTTTCATCCTTCATATTACTTCTGAAACTTCACACAAGAGTGTAAGAAGTGTTGCACTCACTGAGAATAACAACCATTCAGTTTAACAGTCTCTCCAATGGTGGCACCAAGGGACTTTACCAGGAAGGATTCTTAGTAATATGTATGCCAGAAGTTTGAATGCCATCATCTCCAAATTTCAATCCCTAATTGCAGTTAACAACTATTTGTTGAAACATGTATCATATATCTAGCACTGTGGTAAGTTCTGTAAACCTTAATTTTCTCAACTAAAACCCCTTTTTGTACATCCTTGCATTTTTTGATTTGTACTATTTTGTGTGATCATTAAAATCAATTTAATAAATATTTCT
>NW_007836649.1:0-737 GCF_000696425.1 Galeopterus variegatus
TTTGTCATCTCCTCTCCTCCAGCATTTCACATGGTGCTTGGCACATGTGCACACACATACGTTCTCCCCTCACGTGTCTACATACCCATTGTAGTGACTGTTCTGTGAACAGATCATGTTTGGATTATAAAGTCCAAGACCTTGGAGGACATACTGGTAAAAAGGAAAAAATGGGCTACTCAAAAGTTAAATGAAGATGTCTACTCAGATAAATGAAAGGGCAAAGTAGATTTTTCTTTTTCTTCTTGAAGTAGAGCCTACTGTTCTTTGTGTAAAGTTCTGGAGGGGGTCCTCAATCTTGGCAGCACGTCGGGATCACGTGGCAAGCGTTACAAACTATTGTTGCCTGCGTCCCAACCCCAGATATCCTGATTCAATCGGGTTGAGGGAGGTCCAGGTGATTCTAACCAACAGCAAAGTTCAAGAACCACTCACCCAGCCTGTGTCTCAAACCAGAAAGTGTCATGGGAACACCTGTGGAGCTTGGTAATGGGGCAGAATCCTGGGCGCTATCTGGGAGATTCTGATTCAGCAGGACTGAGAACAGGCTGGTGTGCCTTTTAGCAAACATCGCAGGTTATTCTGATGGGAGTGCTCCTCCAACCAGGCTTTGAAAAACACTGAAGGAGGCAATTGGTCCCAGTACCTCTTTTCTTCCACTGGAGCACACTGATTGCTCAGGGAAAGGCTCCTTTTGCTGGAGTTATCCAGCCTCAACTTTTATTTTGCACAACCCA
>NW_007836650.1:0-737 GCF_000696425.1 Galeopterus variegatus
CACTTCCTGTTTTTGTGTGCAAAGGTAAAGTAAGGTCTGGCAGTCAAAGAGAAGAGACACACCGGGCCGGCCTGGTGGTGCACTGCTATAGTGCGCCGCTTGGGAAGCGTGGCGGTGCTCCCACCGAGGGTTCGGATCCCACATACAGACCGGTTCCCACTCACTGGCTGAGCGAGATGCGGGCGCAGCACCAAGGGTTGCAATCCCGTTGCTGGTCCCGGTCCGGTTAGGCACTTCCTGTTTTTGTGTGCAAAGGTAAAGTAAGGTCTGGCAGTCAAAGAGAAGAGACACAGATGCTAACTGCTGGGAGAGAGCAGACAAGTATAGTAAAGGGACCCTAGGCCCATGGACCCCCTCACCTGCAGCCCTGCTGTAACAGCACCTCCCAGCCTTCAGCAAACACACAGTCACATGGGCATATGTATGTCTGGAGGACCAGTAGGGCTGGGGCTGTTATAAGATTCTGCATGCCTGACAAGCTCCCGGGTGATGCCACTAAGGCCACCATGAGTCACACTTTGAGGAGCAAAGTGTAACAATGTGCTTCAAATTATTTTGTACAGAAAGATCCAGGTGATTTTTGTTTGTTTGTCTGTTTTTGTGACTGGCTGGTAAGGGCACCTAAACCCTTGACCTTGGTGTTATCAGCACCACGCTCTAACCAAGTGGGCTAACCGGCCAGCCTGAAGGACCCAGTTATATTTGGCTTGTTCAAGTTAGTTTTCATTGAAACGTGG
>NW_007836651.1:0-737 GCF_000696425.1 Galeopterus variegatus
TCCATATGTTAGAGAAGCTTCATGTAGGTGTGAGTTATGGTGCCACTGACCATGAGTCCAATGTTAATGAATCAACAAGCTATGTGACATGAGGTGTCTTTAAACAGAAACACACATAAAACATGTTTATGTATTGGGCAGTTGATGAAAATGTGACCAGAGGCTCACAGGCATATAATCCTGTATTTTCCCTAGAAGAGTTTGTTCGATATTGGCTAATTCATTGTTCGTGATAATTTTATAGAACATAACTGCCACAAATAGCAAGCATGGACTGTATTTTGGAAAGTGAAAAGCACAATGTAGACTCAAAGTTTTTGTTTTGTTATTTTCATTATACAAAAGTTCTACTACAAAACAAATTAAGAATCTTTTGCTTGAAGGAAATGGGAAGATTCCATGGCCTTCTGTCCTAGAAATGACGTTGTCATTGATTAGATGTTGGTCCTTGGCAAGCCTCTCAGTCTTTTGGAGGCACAGCTTGGTATATAAAGTAAAGGGTTACATAAAGATTGCTTCCAGGTGTCAGGTTCTGTAGAAAACACTTAATCAGTACTTGCTGAATGAACGAATGGGATTCTATAGTAATTCTAACATGAAAAATCTTGCCATGCTGGTAGCGTCATACCGCAGCTAACCAAATTTCCCTATAGGCAGAAAAAGGCTGTTACTTACCCAGCACCTTCCAATAGCATGAGAACCAAACACAGCTTCCTTCTCTCCAAAGTTCTCTTTTT
>NW_007836652.1:0-737 GCF_000696425.1 Galeopterus variegatus
AAGTTCCTGAATTCGTTATGGCTCAGTCAAAACTCCTTTCCCCACCATCTCCCTGCCATGATGTTTTAGTCAATGGAAGTGACACCAATGCTTATCAGGTTAAGGAAATTTCTGGGGAAAATGTGGAACCATTTCGAGATCATCAGAAGCTCCATTGCTAGGACTGTCTTGAGAAAAACCTTTTAAAGTTTCCCACAAAGTGACTACGAGTTTGGCTTTAGAAAAAAAAGTATGGATTACTAACATTAGCCAACAGGTTTATATAGTAAAATTTGGCCTGTTACCCTATCAATTTATTTATTTGTATCCAACAGCATTCCCACTTACCCAGTCCTACCTACTTATATTACATCTTCCACAAGTGCAGGTTTAGGGAGCAGCCTGGATTACAGATACGTCCATACCAGAGCTGGGCTGGGAAAACCCGTCTGAGTTCAGGCAGTCTTAGTAAAGAGAAATGTGTTGGACAGGCCTGGGCATTTAAATGGCTCTTTGGTGAGCCTTTGATCTGAGCTCCTGTGGTTGTGTTCGATGAGGGCAATCCCTTCTGGCCAGAAAACCAAGGATGCCAAGAGATAGCAACCCAGCCAAGCTGGGAGAGGCCACTCTGACCACTCCAGGGAGACAAATAGACTAAAGTTCCTGATCCTGGGGTTTTCAGCAATTTTTATGAACGAGAAAAGTTGAACAAGTTGTCACTGCAAGGGAATCCAAATTACTCATCTCTTCTCCGACTA
>NW_007836653.1:0-737 GCF_000696425.1 Galeopterus variegatus
CCATGGCTTCTTATGGGTACCAGGAACAGTTCCTGACAATGGCAGACATGCCCTTTTGATGTTAAAAGATGCATCATAGGGCCTTCTCAGTACCTCTTGAGCTATGAAGCTCATTTCCTCTGCTTTAATGTTTAGAGTATATGATTAATATCTTTAAGGTAAACATGACAAATAGGAGTAATCTCAAATACCAGTACAGATTGGTAGAGGATACTGGTGTACTGTACTTTAGCAGGAGTTGGAGGCTGCGATTAAGGCCTTGATTGATTAGCAACATCTGTAATGGGCATGGGAAGGGTGGTGGCAGTGTGACTATAATGCGTTTGCTGACCCCATTTTAAAGTGTTTTTATTCTTGTTCACACAATAAACTTTTTAAAGGTGAAACATAGCAGATTGAATGGATTAAAGGAGCTTTTCTTAGGAAGATTATAGAACACAAACCATAGATACCCATTTCTAAACAGTGTTCTATGATTTCAAATCGGAGGTGCATTGTTAGATGTGCATCCTGGGTTTTCTGGTACTTATGTCTACTGCAATGAAAAGAAAATACATGTAAGTGTGCATAATCGATATGTCTAAGCTTTTACCTTTATCTGCTAAAGTAGGGTATAGAGGAAGGTCTCTTCACATTTTCAATCAATTTTTGGCTTTCCTTGAGCGTGTTTGCCCAATGTTACCTCCTACAGCAGAATGTGTCCATTTCTTCCTTTTCTTTTCTCTCCAGTCCTCCAC
>NW_007836654.1:0-737 GCF_000696425.1 Galeopterus variegatus
CTCACATACCCTGGAATCAAACTGAATGTTTGTGTCCACCCCCACCACAAATATATATGTTAAAGCCCTAATCTCCAATGTATTTTGATATGGGGTCTCTGAGAGATAATTAGGGTTAGATTAGGTCATGAGGGTAAGATCCTCATAATGGAAATAGTGGCCTTATAAGAATATGAAGATAAAGACTCACCTTCCCCCAATGCTTGCAAAGGGGAAAGGCCGGGTGAGGAAATTGCAAGAAGGCACCATCTGTAAGCCAGGAAGAAACCCTTACAGGAACCAAATCAATTGGCACCTAGATCTTGGTCTTCCTGTCCTCCAGAACTGTAAAAAATATAGTGTTGTTGCTTACATCACTAAGTTTATTGTATTATGTTAAGGCAGCCTGAGCAGACTGATGCAGTAGGCAATTGGAGACATAAGTAGGCCAGTGCAACTCTAAATTACTAAATCAGAATCTCTGGTAAATGGATATAAGCCATTTTCTCTTTAAGAAAATTTCAAAGGTGATGTTTAAGCACAGTCAGGTTTGAAGACCAATAGTAATATTCTAAAAATTATGGTGACTGAATAATTGATGGTCCAAACTGCACACTATTTAGAATTAAAATTAACTTCAATAGTTAAGCCAGGATAGAAATAAACGGAAAGTGTCCTGAGAAAATCAATATGTAAGGTCATTTTGCTTAGATAGCATCACATTTAACCTATTTTTTATTTAAAATATTATTCTGCTT
>NW_007836655.1:0-737 GCF_000696425.1 Galeopterus variegatus
CATAAGCCAAATAAACCTCTTCTCTTTATAAATTACCCAGTCTCAGGTATTTCTGTTATAGGAACACAAAATGGACTAAAACATAGCTACATGTATAAGGAGTACCTAGAAGTCTGTCTCTGAGTGTGATTGTTGAGGCTGTTCTTGAATTGGTTGGGGCCATTACTTTATGCATTCTCTCTAACTCTTTAGAATCTATGATTTTACATTTTAGTGGGATAGCATGTAACTACTTGTTTTTAAAGTAGTTTATGATAATGTAAGACTTATTACGGGGTCAGCACTGAAATAAATTTTAAACTCATAAGTAAACTCTGCAACAAAACCAGAATCTGATTCTGCCAAAATAAAGAAAAATACACTTTAGAATTTGTAGGCTCTTCCAAAAAATTATCTTGTGAACAAAATTGTTACAGTTTCAGAAGAAAGGCAAAAGACCTTTCTGCTAAAAAGCAGCACCAAGTCTACAGCATATTTTAAAATTTCTAACTTACCTCCAACTTTCTGAGAAGGCCGACTTCTGGGTTATATCCAAACTCCTGCTGTTTGAGCCTATACTGTTTTGTTTTCTATGTCAGACAAGCATTCTTTTCCATATGGATATCCTTTGATTTATACTGACCATGTTTAAACTCACAGAATCAATCTAACACCTTCAGACAAACTAATGACCAAATAAAACATTTCCCCAGGCTTTCATGAGTGTTGGGAAAATAGAATAATTTAATCAGGCCCCC
>NW_007836656.1:0-737 GCF_000696425.1 Galeopterus variegatus
CTTAACTCAAGTACCTGAATCTGGACTAAAGATTCTATAATTTCTGTAGAATACTGGAGTTGATTACTAAATGTGTTTCTCTACACAATTGAGAGGTACTATTTGTCTCTACATACTAACTCTTTAATATAAAAATCCCGTCATTTAGGAGGAAAAAGATTGTCTCCAAAGTGTCACCAAGAAAACCATCCCATTTAAAAACAAAACAGGGTTTTCATATTAGGATGCCATGCTTGTTTTCTTCTTTAAAGCATTCTTTAGCCACAGCAACACAGCCATTTTTGAAAGACTGCCAGCTAGAGATTAGGCTTTAGTTTTAACATATAAATACTTAATACATATGAATTATAATTATAATGATATAATATTTATTGATTTTATTAGAAACATGAAAAAAGTGATCTAAAGGAAGAGAGTAGAAAAACATCTATATTTCCAGCACTGCTAAATATTGATTTTATGTTCTAATCATTCTGTGTGCATATGTAAACAAATATTTTTGAGGTCATGTTGATCTTAACATATCTAATATTTTTTCACTAACGTTTTAAAAAATCATCTGCCTATTGTTTATGTAAGAACTTTAATATACTTAGTACTTTATTATTGTTCGATATTAGGTTGTTTCCAAAGCTTTGCCCTTCTAAATAATTCTGCAGTGCAGAATTTATGCAAAAAATATACTCTTTGTTATTTTTAGTATAGATTCCCTGATGTGAATTACTAGGACAAAGGGT
>NW_007836657.1:0-737 GCF_000696425.1 Galeopterus variegatus
GTTCAAAGTGCAAAGTAACCTAAAACTTTGGTAATTCAACAATAATGTTAACACTTAAAATCTTTACACTTGGACACATTTTTTTTTAATTTGGTAAATAGGATTACAAAGGCTAAATAAGTTTTCGAGTACACAAAGTTTTCAGCTTTTGGCAAGAATTAGAAATCAACTTTTCTAACATTTCAGCTGTACAGGCCTAGGGATGTGTGTGTGCACAGCATGTGTCTGTATATATGCACATCTGTGCGTGTGTGTGTATGTGTGTGAGCCTGTGTGTATGTATGTATATGTGTGTGCTCATGCATGTGTCTGTATATATGCACATCTGTGCATGTGTGTGCATGTGTGTGAGCCTGTGTATGTATGTATATGTGTGTGCTCATGCATGTGTCTGTATATATGCACATCTGTGCATGTGTGTGCATGTGTGTGAGCCTGTGTATGTATGTATATGTGTGTGCTCATGCATGTGTCTGTGTCTGTGCATGTGGGTATGTGTGCGCACACGTTTGTTCATGGTTTACTTTTGTCGAGCATCCACTAATGTAAGAATCCAAGAGTCCTGAGCTCATCTATTCTCATCCTTATTTTGCTGTATGGAAAGTACAACTGCAGGGAAATGGGTGTTAAAATAAATTACTATAAAAGGTAGTGTGTACAACACATGCAGTTTATGGGAAAAACAGATGAAAATAAAAGTAGAATAAAGTCAGCATGACAAAAAATGACAATCGAAC
>NW_007836658.1:0-737 GCF_000696425.1 Galeopterus variegatus
GAGAGTCTTGGGATGTGAAGAATTGAGCTGGGCAAACCAGTGCCCCAGAAAATGTCTCAAGCCAGCTGTGCTGTAAGTTGAGTTATTCTCTCTTGCTTTGTGTATTACTAAGTGATAACAGTAACTGAATTTCATTCTAGACCAACCATGTATATTGAGTTTCCATTATGTCTCCAGGATCCTGTCCCAGGATATTCTGGAGACTGCCGATCTACAGTATTTTACCCGCTTGACTCTGATGTAGGTACACCAAGACTGCTCAGACCACACATCCCGACTTGGGATGGTAAGACCTATAGTTAGCATAATTACAGAGTGAGCAAAGATAACTATTATTTAACCCTGCCCTGAATGAGTTTGCAGTCTATGCTTACAGGAGGACATGGGAATTTATATAACCGTCATAACTAGACTATAAGCAGGAAGTAAGGAGTGGTGGGGTAGGAGCAAACAAATTATAAAAGGAAAGAAATCACTGCAACTCAGAGAAGCCTCCGTGAAGAGGCAGCTTGTCCCTGGCTAGCTTACAGTGTGAGTGGGATTTCAGCAAGTAGCTAGGGGTTAGGAAAAGGGGATTCTTGATTGAGGGGGCAGTGGGAACATGCATGGTATATGTGAGGAGCAGTTAAGCAATGCTTTCCTGTGCCCTGGAGTAGGGCCAAACTCCAGGAAGATGGGATTGGAAAAGTGAGCTGGGTCCACTTTTGCAAGATCTTGAATGCTGTGACTACCAGAGA
>NW_007836659.1:0-737 GCF_000696425.1 Galeopterus variegatus
TATATCATGCCAAACCCTGGGATTTGAGGTCAGATCTGTTTTGGCTGCAAAGCCTCAATGGTGAGGCAACCCCAACACCACCCAATGCTCTGCCTTTTATAGAACAACAGACAGCTCTGGGAGAGAGTAAGCTGATGGGAATGTAATCCTCTCCTCTGCTTAAAATGGGTTTGTCTGTCTCCCAGTGTGACTACATTTACCCACTGTTTTCACTTTTGCATTGAAGACTTTCTCTCTACATTCCCATGTCCATTACAGCATTAGTCACCATAGCCAGGATCTGGAAACAACCCAAGTGTCCATCAACGTGAATAAAGAAAATGTGGTATATGTATACAATGTAATATTATTTAACCTTAAAAGAGAATAAAATCATGCATTTGTGAGAGCATGGGTGAACTAGGAAGATGTTATGGTAAGTGAAATAAGCCAGGCAGAGGAGGACAAATGCATACTGTATGATCCCACTCTTATGACGTGTCTATAATCGTCAAACTTATAGATGCAGAGGCTACAACAGTGGTTGCCAGAGGCTGTAGGGTGGGGGAAATACAGAGTTGTTCAATGGGTATAAAGTTTCAGTCATGCTAGACAATAAGTTCTAAAAGGAAGAAACAAAAACACATTCAACAGGCACTTTCCATATGCAAACCTATACTAAAACCTTTATGGATTTTACCTCATTTTGGCATGACAATGCTATGTGGTAGATGCTAATATCTACATTTATAGGACCG
>NW_007836660.1:0-737 GCF_000696425.1 Galeopterus variegatus
TTCATTAGTCACTAGAGAAAAGAAAATTAAAGCCACAATGACATATAAGTACATACCTATCGGAATGGCTAAAATATTTTTTTACATGACAAAACTAACTGCTAGAAGAGAATGGAGTGAAATTAAGTCCTTCATTTATTGCTAGTGGGAATGTAAATGGTACAGCCACTCTGGAAATCAATTTGGCACTTTCTTAAAACAAACAAACATGCAACTAATATATGACTCAGCAGTTGTACTCCCAGCCATATTTACCCCAAAGAAATAAAGACTGATGTTCATACAAAAACTTGTATGTGAATGTTTACTGAAGTTTTTTTCCAAAACTGCCAAAAACTAAAAAGCAACTAAAAACAATTCAGATGCCTTTCAGTTGATAAATGGTTAAATAAACTGTGTTCATCCATGCTATGGTATACTAATCACTAAAGAAAAGAAACAAACTATTTTTTTTTTTTGTACCTGGCCAGTACAGGGATCCAAACCCTTGACCTTGGTGTTATAACACCATGCTCTAAACAACTGAGCTAACTGGCCAGCCCCCAAATAAATGTTTGATACACACAACTTGGGCGGATCTCAAGGGTATTATGCTAAGTTAAAAAAGCCAATTCCTAAAGGTAAAATTCCATTTACGTAATATTCTTAAAATGAAATGGAGAAGAGACCAGTGATTTCTGGGGGTTGATGATTAGGGGAAGAAGGGAGAAGCAGGCTATAAACGGGTCACAGGAAGA
>NW_007836661.1:0-737 GCF_000696425.1 Galeopterus variegatus
CCTCCCTCACCACAATCCCTCCAGAATCTGATTCCATAGATCTCCAGGAAGGAAATTGGAATTTTTAACAAATATTCCAAATTATTTGATGCAGGTGATATAGATCCACTGGAGAAAAACTGCCCTAGAGATTCCCAGGGCACAGTTTACAAACTATGTACCTAATTTCTCTTGGGACTAGCCTTTCTGTCCTGATTTTTAGATGGCCATCAATAAACATATTTGATAGATGTCCTTATTGAACCAGAACCTGAGGAGTGCCTGAAGTTTAGTTAAAGGTATTCTTTGTGCCAGAGTTATAGTCAAATAAAAAAGTACTAAACCTCATATCTTAGACTTCAAAACATTCTCAACAGTAAACAGATGAGGACCTGTGCTATGATTTCAATGTCCCCTCTAAAACTTAGGTTACAATTTAATTGCCAATGTAATAGCATCAGGGGGAGCCCTCATGAATGGATTAGTGCTGTTATCTTGGGAGTGGGTTAGTAATCGCAGGATTGGGCTCCTGATAAAAGGGTAAGTTTAGCCCCTGTTTCTTCTCTGTCTCATGTGCTCACTTCTACTGTCTTGCCTTTTGCATGGATGACCCTCATCAGATGTCTATGCCATGCTCTTAGACTTCCGAGCCTCCAGAACTGGGAGCCAAATAAATCTTTTCTAAATAAATTACCCAGTCTGTGGTATTCTGTTATAGCAGAAAACAAAGAAAACCTGTTAGTTGCTCTTCAACCAAG
>NW_007836662.1:0-737 GCF_000696425.1 Galeopterus variegatus
AATGGCCCTGCATCACTCAGGCCAGGGGGTGACTGTTTGTTCTCCTTTGCTCCCAAGTCCTATTCATCACTAAATCTTCCTAGATATCTACCCAATGTCCTAAAGACAAATTTAGCCTCTTATTTCAAGAGAGCAAGTATAGTTTCCTATAAGCATATAAAAAACATAACATCCTACAGGAAACATGTCTGTAGGCCACATAGTAGTCACAGCCTGTGATTTTCTACATAGATGATAGCGACACTTTTCTAGTTAACAGCTGAATATCATAAGACCACTTCTTCCCTGCTCACAAGACACCAAGTGTCAAACACAAGGTGATCTGATACTGGATAAGTACAGATTTAATTTCAACAAGACCTCGACTTCTTGGAAAATGCTCTTAGTTCTGTGCCCCTGTGGTCATTTGTATTGTCATGTGGAAACAAATTCTGTTATACACAAGGAGAGACTTTATTCAAAAAGACTCTTGCACTGGGGAGAACCCTTGGAACTGTGAGCATCTCAAAATCAAACTGGAAGGGGATTTTCTGTTCTAGGGAGGGGAAGGTTGAGCAGCGCTTAGCAGAAAGTCAAGGGAGGTTGAGCAGCGCTTAGCAGAAAGTCAAGGGCAAGTTGGTCAAGCCAGGGGAGATGACCAAGAAGTGTGTCTCCCTGGGACCATCTGAGCCTGTCCTCTTTCTGGTGCTCTCTCGGGCTCGGGGGCAGGCAGAGTTACTAGCATGAGTGACGAACAT
>NW_007836663.1:0-737 GCF_000696425.1 Galeopterus variegatus
CCTTCTCATAGATCTTTATTTTCCCTGTGCCATGCCCAGAGTATGCTTTTAATGAATGACAATGCATGAGTAAATACATTGACAATAATAACAGTTTACAACATTTATTTGGGGCTTGCTATGTACAGCAAGTCATGTCCCAGGTGTTTAACATGTTCACTTTATTTAGTCCTGGTAATAAGACTCCTACCACCTTTTTACTGCTGTTAAAACTGAGAGATGATGTGACTTGCCCAGAGTGTACAGTGTGTACGTGGCAGGGCTGGGACTCAGGTGCAGGCACAGGGACTGGACGCTATTTCCTGGGCCAATAGTCAATGATTTCCTTTCCACAACTCCATCTGATCAAGCTCCATATCTGGAACATTCCAGAATATATCGTGAAGCTCTGCCCTTGCTTCCTTCCTTTAATTCCTTCTCCACGTAAGTGTGACCTTGTAAAACTAGACTAGATCATGCATTATGCTTAAAACTCATAACCTGCTGGACTAATATCAAAACTCCTTTGCAAGACCCTCTGCTGTTTGCACCTTTCTCCAGCTCACCTCCCCTTTAGCTGCCTTGTCCAGCTGGAAGGTTTCCTGGCCTCTTCTCCTTCCTCAGGTCTCACCTTTAAATTTTCACCTACTTAGAGATAATTTCACTCCACAACCCAAGTAGGCCTTTGTTGTTCCCTCCTTTGACCCCCTTATGGCATTCACCATAAAGGATTGTATACAATTTCTACTATATTTTTC
>NW_007836664.1:0-737 GCF_000696425.1 Galeopterus variegatus
TTGACCCTCTGGCTAACTAAGGTATGGCTGTGTTTGTCAATTTGGTATGCCTACCTCTATGGCTGCTCAGATGGCCCTTAGTGTTCTATTTGTGTGTTTGCCTCGGGTCTTCGGCCTTTCCGGGAAGCTTCCTCTCTGGTCAGCTCTGGGAGTTCTCCCTGTTCCTTGTGTTCTGGCCCTGGCAGCTGGATCCTGTCCTGCCGGCCCGACAGGGTGTGTGAGATCTGTGTCTGCCTCGCTATCTGGGCGTTTCCCCTCTCTGTGTGCACTCGGTGGGGCCACCTGCAGGGTGCGTCTTTTTTTCCGAGACTCCTCCTCCTTTGCCGGACCCCTTCCCTCTCTGTGCGCTCAGTACAGGGCTGGGGCGTGTCTTCTGCAATCCTCGTCTCTCAGCCCCGCCCGACCCAGAAGGGGTCTCAGGCCTCCGCCATGGACACTGTGGGCGTTCCTGTGGCCCTGGTCTGGGCCTCCCACCCTCCCCCCGGTATTGCGGCCCCCTGTGTGGTTGAGTTATCTCCCACACCAGGGCGCGAGCACCCTGGGGGAGGATCCCACAGCACACAGTTCCTCTTTGAATCCCTCCAGCGTGAGCCAGCTTGGTACCCTCAGGCCGTCAGCTCTCCAGCAGGTTCAAGCGGACTCGGGGGCACCCCAGTCACCCCTCTCCCAACCAGAAATCAGTCTTGGGTTCTTCCGAACTGAAGGCCACAGAGATGGTATCTGCCTCCTGGAAGCAG
>NW_007836665.1:0-737 GCF_000696425.1 Galeopterus variegatus
GAGTTGCACAGGTGCAGGAAGATTGTGCTCCCCAAAGAAAGGCGTCTGAGAAACACGCAACATGAAGAAAACACCACGGGCAGCAGCAGTAAATACGGGAGGACAGCACTAAGTCTGTAACGGCGGCAGCTGCACCGCCTGGTGAGACTCCTGAGCTTGTAGAAAATACCTGCACCACCCCAGATATTCAGAGATCTTGAATATGCCCAGAGGCACTTTGCCATAAATCCATATGGAATGGTTTAAACAAAAGTCTTCCCACAGATTGTCCACCCAGTCTTCACCGCACTTCTCCAAAGATGCTGGTTAATGTAGGAATTGGGTTTCTAACCCAGCCGATCTTATTATAAAGTCACACTTTTTAACTTTCATGCTGTACAGCCTAATATAGATGTGGAAAGAAATACAGAAAATGTTAACTGTAAAACTATAAGATAATTAAAATAATTTTTAAAATAGCAAAACTAATGAGATCCCAGCACAGCAAACCTCATTTGTAAAATTAGGGCATTCGATGATTGTACAATATAAAAATATAAAAGCAAAATAATGGTGCTGAGCATTCCACTCGAAAGTCTTAGGGGAAAAAAAAGAAAGGAAAATAACACAGAATAATAACATAAACAAAAGTAGATATCAACAAATAAAAAGTAGTAAAATTAATAAATCTAAAACCTAGTTCCCTGGAAATACTAATAAAAGAGATAAAGTCATGCTGAAAATAATCAAGACAAAAG
>NW_007836666.1:0-737 GCF_000696425.1 Galeopterus variegatus
GATTATTTACGTGTCAACAAAATGTGACAACAAAACACATACTTTATTAAACTTTAAATTTCATCAACAATCACTATCATATTTTTGTAACTCATGTATTCTTACAAATGCTTCTCAACTAAAGAAATAATATCAGACAAAATTATAAGTTCTGTATACCGCATGACATTAAACGTTCGAGCTATTACTTGGAGCACTTATAGCAGGGATGAAATAACTTTTTGAGGATTTAACATCATTAGAAGACTAGAGAATGTTCTGCCTTCTCTATAGCCTTCTTGAAAGCTCTCTTCACCTTATTGTTCCTCAGGCTGTAGACTAAAGGGTTCAGCATGGGGATGACCATAGTATAGAACACAGCTGCATTTTTGTCTGTGTCCATGGAATGACTGGAGCTGGGCTGTACATACATGATCATGGCAGTCCCATAAAATAATAAAACGGCAGTGAGGTGAGAACCACAGGTAGATAAAGCCTTCTGATATCCCTCAGCTGAGTGCATCTTCAAAATGGTGTTAAATATGAGCAGGTAGGATATCAAGATAACAAAAAGTGCAAAAAAGACATTAAAGCTCGAAATAAGAACAAGAATCAGCTCACTAATGTGCTTCCCAGAGCAAGTCAGAGTCATGACTGCTGGAATATCACAGAAAAAGTGATGGATCACCTTGGACATACAGAAAGAGAGGCAGAAGGTGTCTCCAGTTTGGATAGAAGCATTCAGAAAACCAATGACG
>NW_007836667.1:0-737 GCF_000696425.1 Galeopterus variegatus
GCATTTTAAATGAAGATTAGAAGGAGACAGGAGAAGAATTTCATAAGGTTAGTCTACTTGCCGAAAAAGGCTGAGTGGTGGGAATTTAATAGACTTTCTATACTATATGGGACTTGCAAATTTTTTATTCCTTAAAACTAGCTCAGACAAAACGTCTGTCAACGTGGCTGGTGCTGCTACTCTTTTGAAATACTTAGGATCTGCCTTAGCTACTGAGTCTTAATTTCAGGTTGTAATCTTTAATGGGCCTCTGTTTTTCCCTATGTTCTTGAGTAGGAACTCTTAATGCCTGCTTGTTACATTCATGAGCAAACAAGATAAAAAGGCTTGGTTTAATTTGGAAGCCCTAAAACTGGACGCTGTTGTAAGGCCAATTTCACTTGGTTACAAGCCTGCTTATGACTGTCATCTCAAGGTAAAAGCTCTAGTAATGTATTTCTAGTGCATTCACATAATGGTGAAGCTATTAAAGAAAAATTTTGGACCCAGGTTCAGCAATATCCTGCAAGGCCAAGAAAACCTCTTAATTGTTTCTTGTTTGATGGCCAAGGAAAACTAGATAGTGTTTGTCCTCTCAGGTAAGAGGGAGATCCTTGCAGGAGTCATGTCATAAATAATGGACTTTCTTCTTGAAAACTGAAGCTTTTCCATTGAAGCTTTGTATTTTTTTTTTTCTGAGTTGCTGTAAAAGGCGATTTGAGTCTATTTTGGAGCACTCTTTAGTGGGAGAGCATAAC
>NW_007836668.1:0-737 GCF_000696425.1 Galeopterus variegatus
ATGTGGCGCAGCGCAAAAGTGGCCAAGCTGAGCAGCAGTCGCAGGACTCCTGACTCCTCCACGGAGCTTGTTCCCTAAATTACACTGCTTTCAGGAAGAAAGCCAAACTTCATTCATTTCTCCTTGGCTTGCTGCCTGGTGTTCATTACTTCTACTGCCTGATTTCCATCTCACTGACTCACTGTTTCCTACCAGGAGCCAGGCTCTGTGCTAAGATGCTTATACAAACAGAGATGAACACCCCCTCCCCCCTAACCCCCCTGGGAAGGATCTCACTGCTTAGTGGATGGGCCTGACAGCTCCTGCCCATTGTCCCAAAATAGAACATGTAAACAAACAACAATAATTTTTTTTTTTTTTTTGTCTTTTTCCGTGTCCAGCAACGGATCGCAACCCTCAGTGTTGCCCCCGCACCGGACCGGGACCGGCAACGGGATCGCAGCCCTCAGTGTTGCTCCCGCGCCTCGCTCAGCCAGTGAGCGGGAACCGGTCTGTATGTGGGATCCGAACCCTCAGTGGGAGCGCCGCCGCGCTTCTCAAGCGGCGCACTATAGCAGTGCACCACCGGGCCGGCCCCAACAACAATAATTTTTTGAAAAGAAATAAAATTCAGTTGGAAACACTACCTGGAGGGTGAAGATGTTGCAAGAAGCATGTGACATGAGGTGAGATGATCAGCAAAGGCTCTGAGTGGAGAAAGCCTTGGAACAGGGCATGAGCTTTAGATGGAGCAGGTA
>NW_007836669.1:0-737 GCF_000696425.1 Galeopterus variegatus
ATGAAGGACTCTGTTTAATTTAGCTTTTTACTGCCACCACACCACAATGAGTGGCACACAGGAACTATTACTTTCTGTAATACTCTCTCCTTTGCCCAACTCAAGATGTTAGTGGCCTTCTCTCTTTCCCTGTCAACATCCATCTCCTCCGATGTCTAGAGACATAATAATGACTGTGGTAAATATGATTTTAGTATTTTTCATTTGGATTCAATGCAGTTCTCAGAATCAGAGACCAGGACACACACTGCTACTCCAGGGTGCTGGTGGCCTGTGGAGGTAGAAGTGAGCAGAATCATGAGAGTTCCCTCCAACACCGTGTCATGCCCTCAAGGAGCTTCCAGTCCAGTGAGGGAGACAAGATGTCAATAGTTAATTTCACTGCAGTGTTAGGAGGGAGAGATTGCTGGGGATAGCAGCTTAAGGACAGATGTAGTCAACTCATGGATGGAGGAGCATGGGGAAGAAGGGAGGTGGTCAAAGAAAGCACAACACGGCCTACTTAGAAGTGGATAGGCATTGGCTAAACAGAACTAATGAGGAAGGGCATTCTCAAAGAAGAAGAGAATATTTGCAAAGGCATGTAGTCACAGGAAACGAGATTCTTCATTCTGGGGAGAACAAATAATTTTATAAGGCCAACATGTAGAATAACATCAGGCAACAGAAGCTCGTGGGCCAGACATGAAGGGACTTGTCTTCTCTGTTAGGGAATTTGGTTTTTATCCTGTAAGCAG
>NW_007836670.1:0-737 GCF_000696425.1 Galeopterus variegatus
AATCTTCCCCCCAAAATAAAATCTAGTAAGTTTTTTTTTCAAACAGTGAAGGAAAGAGAACAATTAAAAAAGAAAAGTCTCCTCTTCTCACACTCACCCACTCCCGTAAGGAAGGGGGAGCAGCACCCCCATGGGCTAAGCGTGAGCATCACAGCAGTGTCCCCTGGGAGAGGGAGGCGGAATGCAGCAGTAGGAAACTGGAGGGCTTTGACTCTGCTGTCTCTGCCCACGTAGACTTGTATCTATCAAAATGTGTCATTTCTTGTCGGTAGTCAATAAGTGATTTGTTTGTGTAGCTTCTAACCCTGCGGTGCTCTAACTCCACAGAAATGCTCAACCCCAAAGCAGTGACCATGTTTAAGTCACCTTGGTCCCTGGTTGACACACCCTTGTCCTTCAGGAATCCCTTGGTGATAATAGAACTAGAAATGCTCATGGTAACTTTTGGATGCTTTCTGCAGATTGCTTGGTGGAGGTTATGGATATGTTGACTTCATGGCTGGGCCATCACAGGAAAGTTTTCAATGAGAGGTGATTGCCAGAAAGCATGTCCCTGGAGCAACCAGGAAGTATGGCATTCAGACCTGTCACACACAGTTAGGATCTCCATCAGCAGCTGGTCTGGTGTTGGGAGGGCCCTGAGAGTGACCCATCTGATCACCTTCTTAAACTACAAAAGTGAATTCATCTCTTCCAACTTTGATTCCCTATATTTGGCTGTCAGGGCCTGAGCAGTC
>NW_007836671.1:0-737 GCF_000696425.1 Galeopterus variegatus
TTTACCTAAAGGCCCAGGTGATCCAATCACTATGACCAACCTTCCACCCCTCAGTATATTTTGGCCTCATTTTCTTTGCTTGTTTTATACTGTTGTAGCCATATTTTCACCCAGCTAATGCTAGAACATGCCAAGTAATTGTACTTGCTGTTATCTCTGCTTGAAATACTTTATCCAAATATTTTCTGGCTTCCTCAATCACTTTTTCATATTCTCTGCACAAATGTTGCCTAAATACACACTATTTAAAATAGCAACCCAACACTCACTAATCTGTTCTCTGATTTATGTTCTCCATAGCATTTAACACCATCTGTCATGCTATATTATATTTAATTATTTATTGTCTGTACTGCCCCCATTATTATGTAAATTATATGAGTGTATATGATTGTCTTTGAAAAAATAGGTATACAAAATCTAGAAGACTGTCTGCCAAATATTAATAAATATCAATAAATATTTGTTAAATAATTGAATAAATAATAACTGAATCTCTGTAGAAATTGGATTCAGGAAAAATGGCAGAGATTTCTTCAAGTGTTTCCTTATTCAATGTGTTTGATATTTGTGAAGTCAGATGCATCCTTTGTAAGTGCCCAGGATCTAGCAGGCAAATTCTTTTAAAGAAAGTACAGAACTAGGGGCTGGCCCGGTGGCGCACTGCTACAGTGCGCCGCTTGGGAGTGCGGCGGCACTCCCGTCGAGGGTTCGGATCCCACATACAGACCGGTTCC
>NW_007836672.1:0-737 GCF_000696425.1 Galeopterus variegatus
AAATTAGGTGATTGTGTAAGAATATTATTCCATCTTTTGTAGTCAATAGTCTCAAAATTTCATCTATAGCTGATAGGTCAATTAAGGTATCTGTATATATTAAAGTAAAGAATAGGTATTAGAATTAGTAATTGCAGTAGTATCTGTTAAACTGTGTTAGAGAAAAGGAATTAAAGATATATCAATCCATTATTATTCCTAGGGTCTATAAAATAGGAGATTAAGTATACTTAATCACGTTACGGGAATAAAATCAAATACTACATTGACCCAAAAGAGGAAAAAAAGTTTCCAAAACATAGTAAGGTAACCAATCCATGCACAACACAACAAAGAAATATAAAAAACACACAAAAATAAAGCAATAAAAGAAAAAAACAGCATAAAATATTATGCTAGAATGAATATAAACCATATTTTTAATAGCAATGAGATATAGTTATCAAAATAAAAGCATCTCAGATTGTATTACAAAGCAAAAGCCACATATTCCTGTATAATGTGATAAATCTAAAACAGAAAGATTAAAAATAAAAGGATTGCAATAGCATACTGAGTCCACACACAAAATATCATGGTCTGTGCTCTTAATACAGACAAGGATAAATCAGGGCAAAAAGCACTGAACGTAATAAAGTAGGCATTGAACTGTGTCCTACAAGGAGAAATGTTCAAGTCCTGACCCCCAGACTTCTGAATATGACCTTATTTGGGAATAGGGTCTTGCAGATGTAATC
>NW_007836673.1:0-737 GCF_000696425.1 Galeopterus variegatus
GAGATGAAAAAGAGGAGTGGGGCATCCCAGGCTGAAGGATCAATATGCACAAAGACTTAAGGTGTGGAACAGCCTGTTATATTCAGAGGACAGCAAAGCCTGCTTATAGGAGTTGTCCATAAGGACAGTGTAGGAGAAATGGGCAGGAATCATATCATAAAGGACTGGGAATGCCAGATTAAGAAATTGGATTTTATGGGGAGCCACTTATTCCAAAATACCCACAGGGATTAGTAGATTGGGACAGTCACCAGGGTCTTGTTTTGAAGTGGGAAGGCGGGAGACAGACCTGAAATAATTGGAAGATTTGGACTAAAACACAGTTGCTGCTGCCAGCCTATGTATTCCTTCCAATCCTCACCTAGATTTTCAATCCTTCTGACAGCTTGCTGCCCTTGACTGTAATTCTTCCTTATATCACTAATGCATACTAATTGATGCTTTAGGCTCTAGGTTTATCTCGATCCATAAATTTTAACCAGATGTCATCTGGATAAAAATATAACTGCAAGCAGAAATAACCTCATAGTATGGCTTGTTACAGAACCTTCTACTCACCTCACCTTGCCTCCATCCTCACTATTACGTTTTGAACGTTTCAAAAACTAACAGTACAGAAGAACTGGACTACAAAGTTGGGGTAATGTATTAGTAATTCCACGATAATAATTTGCATCAGTGTAGTCATCCTTAAATCAATTTGTAATATTTGAGAACATGGAAGAATTGATTATTTG
>NW_007836674.1:0-737 GCF_000696425.1 Galeopterus variegatus
TAAAAACCAGTTCCAAGACTGACCTCTGAAATCCCTCTCCACTGCCTAGGGAGGACATAGAGCTAATCTCCCTAGAAGATGAGAGTGAGGAGGTCAAGGCAGCCATTGCCATACCTAAGAGATCTAAAAAGTATCCACTATTAAAATTCCAGGATGATGAGGAGGCTCAGAATCCTGATCCCTCAGGAGTTGATTGGGGCGATCTGGACACAGAGGCCACTGAATACCATGCACCAGATGATGCATTCCTGGCTCAGCCTTTGTCATGCCCTCTCCCTTACAATTTGCCCTCCCCTCCTGCAGTGGTGACTGTATCAGATCCTTTAAAAAATTTAGAGTCAAAAGTTCAGCAATTAGAAAAACAAATTATCTTAGAGGAAAAACTTCAGGTCTTAACGACCAAACTGCAAGAATTACAAATAAAACGTAAGAATACAACATGTCAAACTAAAGCGACTGGCTATTACCCTCCGTTAAACAACAAGTTAGCCCCCCCCCACAGGAAGAGCTCCCATTCATGTAGATCAAAGTCTTTTTGACCAACTTGAGGCCTTCCCAGTATCCGAATCTGTGGATAATGTGGGACGAATTACCCACAAACATGACAGGCTGAGATTTAATGTTATCAAAGAGCTAAAAGGCACCATTTCCCAATATGGGCCCTCAGCGCCTTATACGCTTGCTGTATTAGAATCTGTGTCTGAAAGCTGGCTCACTCCTATAGATTGGAACACCCT
>NW_007836675.1:0-737 GCF_000696425.1 Galeopterus variegatus
TTGACAGTTACAGAGTTTTAACTTGATTGGGATGGGCTGGCTGGGGGTGCAGGGCAGGGCAAGGACGTATATGTACGTACCAGAGAAACAGGCAAATTTGACAAGACCCAGATCTGAGAGACAGGAAGCCAGAATGTGTACGTCATTGTCAAGGATGATATTATAGGGGAATACTGATAACTTTTCCTTCAAGTCTCAGGCCATGGTCACTAACCCTTTCTTCATGTTAGAATCCCCCTGGTGCCCAGGCCCATGCCCTGCACAGGTGGCTTTGCCAGGTGACTCTCTTCTGCCCCCTGGTGGCTGCTCCACACTGGCTGCTGGAGGCTCAGGGGCATCCCTGGTCCAGGAATAGATTCGGAACCTTCTGTTCTGGTCCCTGATTCCATGGTCCATGGGCTACTGGCCCTAGAGGGAGAATTTCTCTTCTCTCTGAGACCCCGGCCTGCCTCAGGACGAGGCAGCAGGAGTCCGGATTACTTACTCATGAAAGTACCAACAGGCCCATTTGGAGGAGGAGGCAGGGCCCGCCTGAGGCATTTCTGCACCGCTCTCTGGGGTTGGTAGCTGGTCATGCAGGTGACATCAGGTCTTGGCACTGGGGGACATGGGGCTTTCATACAGGCTCTTACTGCTCCCAGCTGTGGGTATAAGGCCAACATGGGCTGGTGGCTACTGTACCAAAGACAGAGACAGGAGAACATTCAACCAACAGATTTTCACTCAGACCCATTCTG
>NW_007836676.1:0-737 GCF_000696425.1 Galeopterus variegatus
ACTGAATACATTGAAAGATGTACCATGTTAATGGATGAAATGACAATCTTCATATATGTGACTTCTTTCTCAATCTATGAATTCAAAGCAAGTATAATCAATAGTATGGCAATATCTTTTTTTTTTTAGTAAATTACAAATTGATTCTAAAATTTACATTTGAGAATAAGGGCATGGATGGCTAAAACAAAGAGCATTGGGGTTAGTACACATTAAGACAGGCTACAAAATCCATAGCTGTAAAAACAGCATAGCATTTCCTCAGTACAGATAAATAGACCAGTGTAACAGAATAGAGAACTCAGCAACAGATTATACATAGGCACTTACTATGTGATAAAAGAGGCACTGCAAGTGTAATTGCTAAGTTGATGTGATGGCAAATTTGGTTCTCTATTTGTGAAAAATGAAGTTGGATTTCTACCTCATACTATGTACAAAGGTGATTTCCAGGTTAATAAAATGTGATTTGATTAACAGTTAAAGTTTAAAATGAAAGAATATTTTTATGACAGAGAGGTGGAAAAATGGTTTTTTAAAAAATTTTTTTAAAATTAAAAAAAAATTTTTTTCCTTTAAATTTTTATTTTGTAGATATACAATGTGCTTGATTATTATGGCCCATTACCGAAAACTCCCTCCCTCCACCCTCTCCTTTCTCCCACCCAACAATGCCCTTTCCGTTTGCTTGTCGTAACAACTTCAAAAAATTGTAGTTGTTATATCTTCTCTCCCCC
>NW_007836677.1:0-737 GCF_000696425.1 Galeopterus variegatus
AAGTCTGTAGAGTTTGGAGGCAGATGGTTTGATGCAGAAATAAGGAAACAGGGAAGATCTTTCCTGGCCGATACCATGTGTTTTCTCACTGAGCATCTTCAATGGGTTCTTTTCGAGGCTGATCACAGGGACCCGCTCATTTCTACTCCTTTTCTGAGAACGAAACAACCCTTCAGGGTGGTCATTTGCAGCTGTCCCCTTAGCTACTGGGCATCTGGCAACTATCTCCACTTTCCTTTCTCTCAGTTCTCACATCCCTCAAGGCAGCATCCTTGGACAGGATAAATGCAATCTCAGGGCTGGAAGAAAGTACACACACACACACACACACACTCACACACACACACACACACCAGGACAAAACAGTTCTGTCAATACCCTCCTCTCATCTCCAACCTTCTAGCTGGATTATAACCTTATCTGGAAGAATTTAAGCATCGTGAAATGAGTTTTTGTCCATCTCCATGGCAAGTCATGTATGGTGATCACACACTTCCTGTTGGAATGTAGCATCTATCATCTTGGAAACTTAGCCAGGACTGAAACTATAATAATCCCATTTAAACAACTTGTTATCCTTGCTTAAGTAAACAAGTTTCTCAGTTAAGTTTTAGTACCTGCTGAGTATGCTTTGATGTCCATATGTAAAACATTTTGGTATGGTTTAGACTGTTCTACATTTTTTTTTTTTTTTTTTTGTCTTTTGTCTTTTTCCGTGTCCGGCAACGGATCGCAAC
>NW_007836678.1:0-736 GCF_000696425.1 Galeopterus variegatus
TGTCTTTGATTATAATGGATAATTCACTTTCTACAGCTCACCCTGCCCACTCCTGCCCTTCTTTTCTTCCCTCGTAACATGCTTTTTCAAAGAAAATCTTTGTCCGAAATAAAAGTTTTTGAAATGTGCCTTTGGCATTTTGGACATAAACATTCTCATTGTGCTGCTTGAAGAAGGCTGTGGAAATGCGTTCCCTGGAACTTAGCAAAATAGGGTAGATCTTTCTTGTTGAGGTCCTGGTGTCTGGGAATCAAGTCAGTGGCATCCTAAGGTCCCGTCTAGCTCTGATTTATGAAACAGAGTGATATGGATTTCAACAAGTGTGTGAGCCATTTCTAGCATTTTTGTGAATTATCCTCCCAGACATTTTTGTCCAGAAGCATTCTCTGAGTTCTGCTTAACCCAACGAAAGCACTTGCAAGCTCCAGTCTAGGAGATAGTCTATGTATTTCAAACAACATTCTTTACAGAAATTTCCAGCACACTAAGGGATTTGGGTGGTTGCTCTGGATTTGGAAAATTACATCTCGCTTTTGTGGCTTTAAGAGTTAAGCCATCTTGGTGTGAATGGATCTTCCAGGTGAGCAAGTTTGCTCCTGCTGCTTGGGGCTGTGTGTGTGGGCTTTGAAGGAACCTTTAAATCACAGGCCCTGTCGTGGTCCCTGTCCAGAAGGGTAGACAGCCAGCCCTCAGAGTCTTAATTATTAGTGGCTATTTCTGCTGAAACAAAAAGGAG
>NW_007836679.1:0-736 GCF_000696425.1 Galeopterus variegatus
TGACATTTGGAAATTAGACATTTGTTATGGATTTAGGGAAAAAGAACTTCTGCTGAATGAGTCATAAAAGATGCTGATCACATTAATTTTACTATATTTGGAAGGGCTGGTGAAACATTTTGTGGGCTGGTAAATATTTTTCATCTATTTGCATGGTTGACTGAGACCATTTAATAAATCTGGTTTAAAGAGCCCCATGCCAATGGCAGTAAAATGTAATATGAGGGGATAATAAGCCAATTAAAGCAAATTATTGCCAAGCACGATAATTATATTTCAGCTTAAATACATTTTATGCAATGGATTTATTACTGTCACATTATTACAGGTTAATCAAATGTAGGCTGAACGCTAAGAAAATAAAGAATTTATGCATGACATTTAAATTGTGTTCCAATGTTATTGAATTAATAAAAGAAAAAATATTTTCTTAGATAAGACCTATGATCTTAGACAATTTAAACAATTAGACGATTTAAAATATTGTTGCTTTTCAAATAATATCTACACTTATATGTAGTTATTATGGCTTATTGTGCATTTTCCATACATTGTGTCACTTGATATTCACAATTATTTAAGACTCTTGGTGTTTACTAAAAAATTTTTTCTAACTCAAGAGTAAACACTCAGAAGTTATGTGACTTCATTTCATCATATCATCTTAAAACATGTAGATGTTTCCATCTATATGCATATATAAATATATATGTATACATATATACCTGAGAAAAAA
>NW_007836680.1:0-736 GCF_000696425.1 Galeopterus variegatus
TAAATATTACAATCAGACAATATTTAAATATGTCACATGTTCTTTTATTTTGGGGAATTTAATCAATTCAAATTGGATCTAAATCTAAGAAGGTAAGAGCTACCTCAAATCCTAACATCTCCTGAGTTTTTCCTTCATCTTGTCATGTATAGCTGTTCTTAAAATTTTATATACCAAACTGTCACTATTGTCATTTGTCATTTGGACACCAAGAAGTTTATTCATAGGAGAAACTGTCTTCGGGAACACATGATCCCATTCTGCATTCTACACGTGAAGAGAAAACTGAGCATTAAGAGACAGGCTGAGAGTAACGGGGGAAAAACCAAATTAGAACATATTTCCTGAGTGTTCATTCTGTGTCCACATACACAAAGTGAGAAGTTGATAAATTGTCCAATAAATTTAGTCATTATAGCCAAGAAAATTTAGGTGTAATTGATGATCAATGACCCAGATCATTCAGGGACCCAAGTCCCTTGGACCCTCGAATCCCTATTTCATGTATAAATACTGCCTCTCCCTAGGGCCTCCTTCACTGACCTAGGCATTTTCTCACTTCACTTCTGAACACATTTGCAAAACCTTTGTGTGTGAGAAGAACTGTAGGCTTTACTTTTGCATTGAAAGTAAAAGAAAAAGAAAACTGAAGATTATTTTGAATCCAATTTTTTTCCCTTTATCAAAATATGCAGTGAGCACCCCCTGTTGGCTGCTAGCAGCAGACAGCTCACAA
>NW_007836681.1:0-736 GCF_000696425.1 Galeopterus variegatus
TAATTTATCCCTGATTTTTTAGAAGCAATCCTAAAGTAGCTAGAGGCAGGGAGGTAGCATTTTTTAAAATTTCATGAGTCTGAATATCTTAATCCTATTCTCTCCCTGGAGAGGTACTTTGGGTATGAAATTCTAGGTTAAAAATTGTTTCTCTACAAAATTCTGGAGGAATTTCCAGTCCTTTAGTCTTACTGTTGCTACTAAAAAGTCTAACGATATTTTCATTTTCTCTTTTTTTTTTTTTTTTTTTTTTTTTTTTTTTTGTCTTTTTCGTGACCGGTAAGGGGATCGCAACCCTTGGCTTGGTGTCGCCCGCACCGCGCTCAGCCAGTAAGTGCACACGGCCATTTCTATATAGGATCCAAACCCATGGCGGGAGCGACGCTGCGCTCCCAGCGCTGCACTCTCTCGAGTGCACCACGGGGCCAGCCCATTTTCTCTTCTTTTTAAGTGACATGTCTTTTGTCCCTTTCTGAAAGCTTTTGGAATCTTTTCTTTACCTTGGTATTCTAAAAATGGATGTATTTGTTGCTAGTCAGTCTCTTGCACTCATTGGAATGAGCACTTCAACGGCCCTTTCACCTTGGATCTAAAGTTCTTCAGTTCTGGGAAATTTTCTGATTATTGCTCATCACTTCTTCCTCTTTGTTTTCCCTGTTTTTACTGGAACATTTATTGATATGTTGGATCCCAGGGTTTAATATACCCTTTTTGTTTTGTTTGTTTGTTTGTTTCA
>NW_007836682.1:0-736 GCF_000696425.1 Galeopterus variegatus
TTGCGATCCGTTGCTGGACACGGAAAAAGACAAAAGACAAAAAAAAATAAAAAATAAAAAATAAAAAATAAAATATTGCATTAGAATATTTATCTTGATTACTGAGGTTATTTGGCACACCCTTAAATTTTGTGACCAAAGCAGACACCTTGTTCACTTACCCTAGTGAGATCCCACTAGGAAAGTGACTGTCCCACTTTCTGTCTTGTCAAAGACAGAAAGAAAGGAAAAAGAGAAAACCTCTGCCTGAAATTCCTTCAACACACATCCCCTTTCTGGAGAAACTACTCTGACAACCTGGATTCAGTCTCTTGCCTGGCCGAGGCTGTGATGTTTTTAACAAGGGAGGTGCCCTTTCATTCCACAATTAGAGATAAGGCCCCAAGTGCAAAGAGGAAACATCTAAAACGAGAGCCATGAATGAACATGCTTTATAGGCTGTAAATACTTAATTTGTGTAAAATTGACCTAAGACAGTTCGGGTGTCAGATGACTCGCACCAGGTATTTTCTGCTTGTGGGTCAGCCCTGCCAGATTCTGCCTGTGGCACTGCTGCTTGGAAGCTGTGTGGGACGTAGGTTACAAGAGAAACTAATGGCAACAAATCATCCCATTTTCAATACTTGCCCCTTTCCTCCAGGCACAACCACAGGAATCTCAGCTATAATATGCATGGAAAGGAGGGGAGAAGAAAATAACTTGAAATGTGTTCTTGTTAAGGTAGTAAAGACTTACA
>NW_007836683.1:0-736 GCF_000696425.1 Galeopterus variegatus
TTCTATAGGATCTAGAGCTTGAGAGTTATTATTTTCCTTTGGTGGTATTATACTTGCTTTAGTTTTCATATTTCTGGTATCTTTCCTCTGGTGTTTAGTCATTGTAGCAGGTGATTTCACAGTCCACTCGTTCGACCCTAGTGTCTGGCTAGGATCCTCCCTGGACTGCCAGTTTGGCACAGCCGCCCTAGATCCTGTGGTACAGTGGCTCAGGCCTCTTTGGACCATGGGGACTGGCCTAGGCTGGGCGTCCAGCAGCAGCACCTGGGGACACATCTGGGTGGGAGGGGGGAGAGGGAGGAGGGAGTCACATCGAGCAGCACCTGCCTGTTCCGGTGCAGGTGGCTTGGGACCTGTCCTAAATTTTTTTTTCTAAGAGGACCTCTCGTGATTATCCAACCATGAAATAAATGTGTTTTCCTTTTTATAGGTCTTCTGTCATTGCAAAGGGGCTTTTGAATGATTGGAGAACAGTTATATTGAACTTAAAGTCTAAATTGTTCCGTGTTTGAATTTGTTTGCCTGTTGGCCTGTCCTCTTTCTATCCTCCCACTTAAGTTTAGAACTCTAGGTCTCATCTAGGATTGTCAAGGCCTTTGGGGCTATGAAGAACTTAGCTCGAATGCACTGATTTCACAACTGTCCAGAGTTAGCCAGACCATAGTAGTTGTCCATGATGAGTTTCTCTGCTGTCAAATGAGCAAGGACACAGGAATGGGTGCCAGGCAGGAAGATG
>NW_007836684.1:0-736 GCF_000696425.1 Galeopterus variegatus
CAAATGTTTTACTTCCATCATGTCTGAAATGATCTAGTTTATTTCTTTATTTTTATTTTCGCCTCCCCATACAAAAATGTAAGGCTTATGTCTGACTTAATCAGGACTGAATCCCCACAATTAATAGCTGGATACAGTGCTCCAGAGGCTAACAGCTAAAGTATGCCCTTATTAAATGTGTACTGAAGAAATGAATGAGTTCAGCATTACTGCCAGTACTCTCTAAATCTATTCAGAACCTTTGCCAGGTCCACTGCTCTTTCTAAACCATCTTCTGCATAGGCATCACTGCTGTTTTTTGAAAACACAAACTTAGTCATGTTACAATCCAGTGTAAAATCACTTAATGGTGACCTTTTCCCTACAAGAGAGACTTTGGAGCACATCAACCTCTGAAATTCTATCCACCCACCCTTCTGTGCAAGTTAAGCCCTTGTTAGCTCCCCCTGCAGTCTGTATGGTTTCATTCCTCTGGAACCTTGCGCATGCCTCAAATACCCTTTTCTAAGTTAGCTGTTTGCTCCTCATTCAATAGAATGTAATTTCAGGCATAGCTTTGAAAAGAGATAGAAAGAAAAGGGGAGAAAAGGTGCAGACATTTTCTTTTTCATATTTTCTAATTAGAACAAAGTACAACTCCAAGTTATTACTGCCAGAGGTTCCGTTTCTAAGGGAAAAGGACAGAAGAGAAATCCAGAGACTCCCTCTGCATGACTCAGACTTAGCAGAAGTTGCC
>NW_007836685.1:0-736 GCF_000696425.1 Galeopterus variegatus
GGATGGTGCTGGGAATAGCAGTTGAGGATGTGAACACTGCAAGAGTCCACATGTGTTTCTTTTGAAGATTGGCAGAGTTGAAGGGACCACTGACTGGCCTCCTAGATCTAGCTGGTGCCACTGCAAATTTCACAAGAAAGTGTCTCATCGTGCAAGGGTTTAGGCCTGTAATCATCAAAGGTTTAGCAAATCCTGTGAAAAGAGACCTGAAGTCATGTCACTCAAACCTAGTCAACTTATCATAGCCAAGGACAACTTCTGAAACTCATTCTGCCCTAAGAAGTGGTCTTGCAGGGAGCACATGGCTGTGTTTAGGAGATGTAACATTCAGTGACATGCTAAGCCGAAGGCCCAGCAGGGTCTACACAGTGGGGATGGAGACCAATGTCCATGACACAATCATATATTAAGTATGGTCTGTGCTGCCTCAGGGAAATAAAAAAGCACCTTGAGGCTGTGGGAGATTCATGCAACCCTAGCCTCCCTGCAAACTCACACATCAGCACATGTCCCATGCAAACCATTGGCCATATATAGACATTGCCTTGTGCAATCACTGAGTCTCAGCTGGATTCTCCTTTCCCACATGAGTTCCTCTCCCTTTGCCAAGTCAGAACTTGTGTCCAAATGCAAATTTGTCAAATACTGTAGAATACAATAATGTCAGGTGAACATCTGTTCAACTAGACAGAATTCTTTTCCCTCTGGAATTTTAGATCACCTAGTCTTCATTTCC
>NW_007836686.1:0-736 GCF_000696425.1 Galeopterus variegatus
ATTGATATGGAATTTGAGTTAAAATGAAATTTAAGAAGAAAGAAAAAAGCACACAGTTTTCGGAAAGTGAAATTGCTGAAAGCATGTAGTTAAACAATAGAGCATTGCACAGTTAAGATTTGAGGTTTGTGATTTGAGTTTGAAGGAAAAATATTTAGAATTGATGCTACGACACTTTGAAATATAGTAATCAAGGTAGTGTGGTACTGGCAAAAGAGCAGATAAAAGGGCCAGTAGAGCAGACTCAGACTATAGAGCCCAGAAATAGACCCACACAGATATAGTCAACTGATCTTTGACAAAGGAGCAGTGCAATGGAGGAAAGATAGTCTCATCAACAAATGGAAATGAAACAACTGGACATCCACATGCAAAAAAAGAAATCTAGACACAGACTTTATATCCTTCCCCAAAATTAACTAAAATGGATTGTGAACCTACATGTAAATTGCAAAATTAAAAAACACCTAGAAGATAACAAAAGGGAAAATCTAGATGACCTCAAATTTGGCGATGACTTTTATAATACAACATCAAAGGCATGATCCAAGAATGAAGTAATTGATGTCAAACTTCATTAAAATTAAAAACTTCTGCTCTGCAAATGACACTTTCAAAAGACTGAGAAGATCATCCATAAACTGGAAAAAAATGCAAATACATATCTGATAAAGGACTATTATTTATCCAAAATAAATAAAGAACTCTTAAAACTCAAGACTAGGAAGACAAACAA
>NW_007836687.1:0-736 GCF_000696425.1 Galeopterus variegatus
ATTTCTGCTCTTATTTTATTCTTCTGTTTTCTTTACAAATGTCACCTTTCTATTTATAAACTCTAAAAAGTGAATTTTAGGTCACTCACTTAAGATTATAGCTCTTTTTAATATATCTTATATATATTCCTCCAAGCACAGTTATTGCTGCATCCTGCATGTTTTTGTATACTATATTTTCATTGTAAATCAATTTCAATGTATTTTCTAATTTCAAATGTACTTTCATCTTGATACATCAGTTGCCTAATTTCCAGACTTTTTAAAATTATCTTTTTTTGTTGTTTTAAATTGACTACTAGCTTAATTCCACTGCAGGCAGATAAATTACTCTAAATGATGTCCCTACTTGGAAATTCAGTGACTTTCTTTTGGGTCTAACGTAAGATCAATTTTTATAAACATTCTATCTGAATTAAAAAAAAAAATGTGTGTTCTCCAGGTGTTGAGTTCATTTAAAGACCAGTCCATTCATATTGTTAATTGTATTGTCCAAATCTTTTACAAGTTTACTGAGTTTTTGGTGGCTGTTGTTTAATCCATTAAGGAGAGAGATATGTTAAAATCTCCCATTATAAATGAGGATATGTTATTTATAATTTTTAGGTCCTTAATTCTTGATTTATAACTTTTCAGGTCATACCATTATGTGCATAGACATTAAGAATTGGTATCTCTTAATGATAAATTGACCATTTTATCATTACAAATTCCTTTTTATCTCTTACAGTGACTT
>NW_007836688.1:0-736 GCF_000696425.1 Galeopterus variegatus
CCCATCCATAGTTACTATTTGTATATGTGTGTAATGCGGGAGGGTGGATACTGTATTGTTCACTTGAGACTAATTGAATGCTGAGGACAAAGGAGTTCAAAATGAGAGCTGCTTCTTTCTAATGGCTTCAGCGTACTCCATTTTTTGCATGTATTATCATTCTTTTATGTCCATATTGGTGGACATCTAGTTTATTTCAAATAACTTGGTATTATAAATGATGCTATAATGAATATTCATATAATGAATATATATACATACATATATATGTATATCCTTTCACAAATGTATGAATAAGGATAATTACTTCTTAGATTAAAAACTTCTGGGTCAACGGAAATACATATTTTTAATTTTAATGGATCCTGCCAATTTGCTCTCATTAGCAGTCATACCAATTTAAAATTCCACCACCAATACATAACAGTACCTATTTCCCAACACTATCGTCTACATAGTGTATTATCTAAATTTCTTTTTCTAATATTACAGATGAAAAACACTGTTATATTTTGGATTTCTCATATGATAAGTGAAGTCAAGCAGTTTTATAGGTGAAAAATCTACAATATTTCCTTTTTTGTGACTTGTACATGTTTTTTGTCCATGTTCCATTAGGGCATTGTTTCATTATTGATTCATGGGAACTCTTTACGTACTATCTGTGATATATGCTGAAATAATTGACTTTAATTGCTAGTGCCGGTTCCTGGAAGAGATGTTAGACCATGATCTT
>NW_007836689.1:0-736 GCF_000696425.1 Galeopterus variegatus
TGTAGCACTGTCAGCCCCATTGCCACACTCTTAGGAAGGCAGTTTGGGCCACAACACAAAATAAATAATATAAAGAGAGGTCACAGGAGAGAAAACTGCATGTTGTAGAACACACTCAACTCAGAGTAAGTCCAGGAGACAGGCTCATGCTCATTAGATGAGAGTGTGAAATAATCAGAGCATGGGAGAACATGCATTAAGGATTTTCTGTAATTCATTATAGATATTTAAAGAAGATATATCAGGTATAATAGCGTTGTATAGATTTATAGGATGGCGTTGAGTAAATGCATCTAACAAATGAACAAAAAGTTTCAAAAAAATGACAATTGCTATGAAGATTAAAAAAAGGGTGATGAGATAAAGACAAGTATTTGTGGGGATAATTTTAAGTGTGGATCTAGTGTCTTTACTGCTATTCACATTTTAATCTAGAGCACTATCTTATCACCCATTTTTTGTTTTTATACGGAATGAACCAGGGGGAGAGTCAACCCCAAGAACTTGGGAGGCAGGATGGTGCCAGACTACATGGCACCTTGAGGGTCAAGTAAGAATTTCAAACTGTGTTCTGGTTTCCCAGAAGGATTTTAGGCAGTGAGTGTACACAGTCTGATTGGTTCACTCTGGCTACTGTGGAGAAATGAGATTTTCAAAGGGCAAGAGTGTGAAGTAGTAGGGGCCGGCCCGGTGGCGCACTGCTACAGTGCGCCGCTTGAGAGCGCGGCGGCCCTCC
>NW_007836690.1:0-736 GCF_000696425.1 Galeopterus variegatus
ATATTTGGGGCTCATTATTCAAAAGAAAACACTTTCTCTTCTTATCTCATATAAAACCTGACACAGTTGGGTTATCTGGGTGCCACTCTTTGCAAAATGTTGCACCTAACATAAAGACAAATCCAAACTTAATATTCAGAAAGTAATGCACATATTTATGGAACTCTCTAAAATAGGCAGCAAAGGGGCAATTACGTTGAATTAACATACAAGTCTTTCTGTAAAACCTGAATACACCGTTGATGTACTCTGCCAAATCCTTAAGCTATCTCTTGGTTCCCTTGTTCTAAAAATGTTCTAGAAATATCTCTAATATGCATTGATTCTGTTTCCTTCTTCTTATTTCCTCTTCTTGTCAACTTCCAAATTACTTTTTTCCATGAGTATTTCCCTTCCTGTATCAGTTAGAGTGCTTTTAGCTGCAAGCAAATAAGTACATATTCAAACAAAAGTAGCATGGATAATGAGGAATTTATCTTCCTACACAAGAAAGGAAGAAGCAAGGTGAGTTTAGGGTAGTTATTTGGCAGCACAGCAATGTGAGGCCTCCAGTGTAGTTGTTCTATGATGCTTTTTATTTTATTTTCATGGCAATAAGATGGTTACGACAATTCCAAATATTATATTCTTACCCCCCAAATATCCAAAGGTTGAAAGAGGAAGCTTCCTACTTATGTCCCCTTTTAAAAATGAAGACTATTTTCTTTTTTTTTTTTTTTTTTTTTTTTTTTTTTTT
>NW_007836691.1:0-736 GCF_000696425.1 Galeopterus variegatus
AATGGTATTGTGAGGCAGCCTGAATTTTTATTCTCACTTAGCAGTATATCATGAACATCTGACTTTGCCAGTAAATATTCTTCTATAGCAGTGGTTGGCAAACTTTTTCTATAAAGGTCCAGATAGCAAGCATTTAGGCTTTATGGGCCATTTGGTCTATTGCAACTCTGCTGTTGAGGCAGGAAAGCAGACGCAGACAACACATAAACAAGTGAGCATGGCTGTGTTCCAATAAATCTTTATTTACGAAAACCAGAGTAAGGTCCATTCTGGTTGCTGGCTCCTATTCCAAAGTATTGATTTTTAGGAGCATGCTAGGATCCCATTGTACATCTACTCACAATTTTGATTCTCTTACCCGTGAACATTTAGGTCATTTCCATTTTTAACATTACACGTAGTCACTGCAAGTAATATCTATGCATCTTTGATTTTTTTTTTTTCCCTTGGGATAAATTCCTAGAAGTATAATTGCTGGGTCATGGGATTTGCCTAATTTTTAGGGCTTGTGACACAAATTGCCCAATTGCCCTCCAAGAAGTACAGTAGGCGAGGTCTGCCCACTTTTCGTATTCTTGCCAACACTGGGTATTATAATTCCTTTTATTTATTTATTTTTTGGGTGGCTGGTGAGTACGGGGATCCAAATCCTTGATCTTCGTTTTACAGCACTGGGCTCTAATCAACTGAGCTAACCAGCCTGCCCTATAATTCCTTTTAGTCTTTGTCAATTTGA
>NW_007836692.1:0-736 GCF_000696425.1 Galeopterus variegatus
GACAACCAACCTCACAACAATAGCAGAGGATTGGTTACTTTAAAAAAACTATTTCCCACATTCAGAGGCATTTGCTAGAAAACTCAGAAGGCACCAACTGGGTTAGTGATTAATCAACAGTGGTTCCCTTAATAGAGGCTCTTTTCACACCCAGGGATAGCCAACAGATGTTCCCGTGCTTATCCTGTCGGCATCACTTTCCCTTCAAAGTTAGTTCTCTGAAATAAAATAACAGCTTGACAACTTACCTGGAGTAAGCCATTCTTGTAATAACTTGAGCTCCCTAGAGAAGAGTTGAGAGCTTAGACTTCCCCAGCTTCTCCCCAGCTTGCCCCACTTGTCCTGTCTTGGGGAAAAGCTCTGTGTGTGTGTGGTGTGTGTGTGTGGTGTGTGTATGTGTGGTGTGTGTGTGTGTATGTGTGTGGTGTGTGTGTGTGGTGTGTGTGTATGTGTGTGGTGTGTGTGTGTGTGTGTGTGGTGTGTGTGTGTGTGGTGTGTGTGTGTGTATGTGTGTGGTGTGTGTGTGTGTGTGTGTGGTGTGTGTGTGTGTGGTGTGTGTGTGTATGTGTGTGTGGTGTGTGTGTGTGTATGTGTGTGGTGTGTGTGCGTATGTGTGTGGTGTGTGTGTGTATGTGTGTGGTGTGTGTGTGTGTATGTGTGGTGTGTGTGTGTGTATGTGTGGTGTGTGTGTGTGTGTGGTGTGTGTGTGGTGTGTGTATGTGTGGTGTGTGTGTGT
>NW_007836693.1:0-736 GCF_000696425.1 Galeopterus variegatus
TCCTGCTGTTCTGGAACAAGCCAAGCCTGCTTCCACTTCAGAATCCCACTTCCTGGAACCCATTTCCCCTAGACACCTGCATGGCTACCTCTCTTCCTTCTAGTAACTTCGGTTCCAGTGTTACCTTCTTGGTGCGCCTAGGCCCATACCCATCACCTCACTGCTTTATTTATATTCATAGCTCTTCCCATCTTTTGACATATTAAATATTCATTGGTTTTTTTTTTTTTTTTGCCTGTCTTTTCTGACTATTTCAGCTCCATGAGGACTGGGACTTTGCTTTGTTTATTTCTGTAGCCCATGGTATCTAAAAGGGTGTTACTGTGTAGTAAATGCTTAATTTTTGTTGAATGAAAGAATGAATGAATGGTAGAATGAGCCTGATATCAGGAATGACTGTCCACATTTACAACTGGAACCATGATGGAGCCGCACTGCAGATAACAAAGCAGAGGCTCTGGCTCAGCCTCAGGCTTCATTCTGCTCATGGTACCCATGGTCACCTTTAACTGGGGGGCTGCAATGTTCCCACCCTGGTGCCAGGCATTTGGTCCACATTATCTCGATCCCTCACGTCATGCTGCACACCAGATAATCCTTGCAGCATCCCTCAAAGCATCAGGATGTTCCCATTTCACACCTGGGGAAATTGAGACTCAGGGAGGTTAGGCAGTACGTAAATGATGTAGGCAGGATTCAAGTCCAGGTCTGGGTGCTCCAAAGCCCACCCTCTTCT
>NW_007836694.1:0-736 GCF_000696425.1 Galeopterus variegatus
TGACCTTGGTGTGATCAGCACCTCACTCTAACCAACTGAGCTAACTGGCCAGCACCCCACCCCCCCACCCTTTTTTTTTAAGAGTTTCTTAATGCAGGTAATTTTTATCATATATGGAGTCTATATCATATTAAAATGACAGAATAAAATATATGCCATGTATATAAAAAAGAAATATATATAGATACTCATTATAATACCTTAAATTTCAGAATTATTCACCAACAAAAAGAAAACCCAAACCAAAAACCTAATTACCCTTTTGCAATTTCACTAACAAAGGTGTAAACTTCCATGAGGTTCACAAGATAGTGATACTAAACTTAAAACATCATGAAGAGCGATATGAACTTTTCCTTAAGGTTTTCTTCATTACATTTTTTGTAAATTATAAAAGTAATATAGTCTTACTATAAAAAGTAAAATTGGGAAATGGAAAAGGAAATAGGAAAAGAGAAATTAACTGCCAGCCATTTTCATTCTTATCTTTTCCAGTGAGGTAACCAAATTAAACATCTGCTAAATTGTCTTCCAAATGCTTATTAAAAATACATAACAGTGTATACACATACAGATAGAAGGTGTTTGCTGTTTGTTTTACAAAAATGAGTTCAAAATATATATGTTATTATGGAACTGATTTTTCTTACCTAATAAAATATCATAGATGCCTTCATGGTGAATAGATATAGATCTAACTCTTTTTTTAATAATTGCACCATCATCTATACTTCAG
>NW_007836695.1:0-736 GCF_000696425.1 Galeopterus variegatus
GGTTATTTTTTTATAAAAGACAAATACCACATATCACACATATGTGGAATCTAAAAAAAAAGTTCTCATAGAAGTAGACAGTAGAATAAAATAAAGGTTACCAGAGGCTGGGGGAAGAAGAAAAAGTGGTGGACTAATGAGTATAAAACTATACTATCCATCCCAAGTGAATCATTGTGCGTATATGCATGTATTGAAACACACCGAACACCACAAATATGTACAAGTATATTTTAAAATATTTTGAATAAAAATTAAATAAATAAATAAATAGTAATCTCATCCAAAAAATACCTTCACAGAAACATACAGAATAATGTTTGACCAAATATCTGGGCACGGTGGCCCAGCCAAATTGACACATAAAATTAACCATCACCCTAGACCTTCAGGTCTACTGGGCAATCTTCTAAATCTCCCCGTTTGGACCTTGTTCCCATTCTTCATATGGGCTGTAATATCATCCTATTTCCTCCAGGTTCTTTATCACACTTTACCCACCTTAAATGTTTCTGAAACTTTTAATGTATCTTTTATGTATGTACATGTAAATGTAACATAATAGTGGTTTTCCTTTGATTTATTTTGATAAACTTCTGTAATTGTGTAATTGGTACCATCTTAGAGTAAGGGAAATATGATAATATTGGTTAACATCCATTAATTGCCTCCATTGTGTCAGGCATTGCAGTACCTGCCTCATGCACCACACCATGAAGTAAGAGAAAAATGATGG
>NW_007836696.1:0-736 GCF_000696425.1 Galeopterus variegatus
GTTTTCATTTTATTTATTTTTTTAATGTAGCCCTACTGTCTGCTTTGCCACAAAATCTTCTTTGACCAACTCAGCAAGATGTTGTCTCCTACTTTCTTCATTGTATTATAGCCCAATTAATTAATTAGACAAATGTACACACATGTTTGTAATGTGGAAGGCACACAATTTTTTAAAAAGGATAAATATGACAAGTTTTGTGACAGTGAGAGAAACACGGATTTTCACCCAAATGAAAAGTGTATCATACAGTGTTGTAATTTGATAACTCCTGTAGAAGAGACTTACACTATCACTGTGTGAGCTTAAAGAACAATCACTAAACACTTCCTAGAGGAGTCAGAAATGGCTTTACAAAGGAGGCATGACTAATTAGGCCTCAAACAATATATTAGAGTTTTTTTTAATTAAATGGAGTCAAGTTGAATCTAGAGAGGAGGAATATCTGGTCATGACTTACCACTCCTCCTGGAGTATGTACACCCTGACATTGGGAGCTGGATCTGCTGCATCACATATACAGTATGCTGCAGTGCCTGGCTTTGCACAGAGTAAACAGTAATCTCTTTTCTGTCTCATCTCTTCAGCTACAGATACTGGAGCGTGGAAAGCTCATAGAGTAGAATCTGCCTTGTCATGCCCTATCATATGTCCTTAGGCAACTGTTGCTATCCTGTTCAAACCCAAGCTCATCACTGTCTTTCCTTTTACAATCCACACTATCCTGCCTCCCTGA
>NW_007836697.1:0-736 GCF_000696425.1 Galeopterus variegatus
ACCGGTCTGTATGTGGGATCCGAACCCTCGGTGGGAGCGCCACCGCACTCCCAAGCGGAGCGGGTAGCAGTGCGCCATCGGGCCAGCCCTCAGCTGGAATTTTTAAAAAGAGTTTTTAATGAAGACATGATTTTAAGAAGAATAGACAGGATTAAGGGAACCAGCAGGAAATGTTGAGACACCCAGAGAAGTGGTCACCACCCTAAGCCTGAGGTGTCACCGACTGCTCATTGATAGAGAGCTGTGGAAGGGAGCCATCCAGCTAGAGCTGTCACCACCGAAGGCCGCAGCCACTGCAGAACCACAGCCAAGTGGAAAGTGACCCCAGCCTCCCTCTCCCCTACCTCCTGAGATAAAGCTGAGAAAAAAAGGCAACCAGATGATTTGCCTCACAGGTGCAGAATGAATCTGGGGTCAAATGGATGACATCCAGTATCGAAAGTCAGCATAGGACTCAAAATAAGAGACTGCTAGATTCCAAGACTATCACAGAAGGGTTGATTTCCAAAAAGTCAATCGACATTTGTTTTCTCATGTAGCATAAAGTTGATTCTATTTAATCCCCTTAACAATTTAGCATAGAGCAGAGCAAGCAGCGCATGAATGTTAGCGCATAGGAATGGACTAGCTGCTGACCTCACTTGTATTTTGTAGCTAATCATCTTCTCCAAGAAGTTTTTGATGAATCGCTGCATTTATACGTCCCATGCTCTCTTGCACTTTCCCTCATGATATT
>NW_007836698.1:0-736 GCF_000696425.1 Galeopterus variegatus
GAAGGGAACATTCCTACAGTGTTTTTGGACTGTAAATTAGCACAACCACTATGGAAAACAGTATGGAGGTTTCTCCAACAAGTAGATACATCTTCCATACGATCCAGCAATCCCACTTCTGGGTATATACCCAAAAGAGTGGAAATCATCATATCTAAGGGATTCCTGCACTCCCATGTTCATTGCAGCTCTGTTTTCAATATCCAATATATAGAACCAACATAGCGATGGATGATTGGATAAAAAAAATGTGGTAAATATACACCAAGGAATACTACTCTGCTATAAAAAAGAATAAAATCCTGCCATTCACAACAACATTTGTAAGCTTAGAGACTTAGTTTGAGTGAAATTAGGAAAGCACGGAGGGAAAAATACCACATGTATTCACTCATCAGTGGGAGCTAAGAGAGAAGGAAGGAAAGACCACAGTGGAACGTTGGACTTGCAGAGGGAGAGAGCATACCTAGGGATAAAATGTGGAGGGGGGAGACAGGGATGGGGAGGGAGGGAGGTTGGGGTTTAATTGAGTGGAAGATGGAGTATAATCTCAATTTGTGGTAATAGGCATGTTAGTATGGATCTGGCCATCACATCGTGGGCAGGACTGGTGACAGTCAGCTTTGTACCCCATGAATATTCATAACCAATAAAAAATTGTTGAAACTCAGAGAGAGAGAAACAATTCTAAAAACAGCAAGTGAAAAACATCAAATCACCTATATGGGAATACCCA
>NW_007836699.1:0-736 GCF_000696425.1 Galeopterus variegatus
TCTATTGACATATCTTGGTTTTACTAGACCGATCCTTGACTATTTCTCTCTTCTCAAAAGACGTGTGCGTGTGTGTACTTTTGTGGGGTTTTTTGAGGCTAGTTTGATAGACTGCCTATGTTTCTATATAATCCAAAATACTAGAGCAAATCCATATTAAATCACCTTTGATTTAATAATGATTTTATGAATTAAAGTATTAATTAAATAAATAAGTAAATGAAAGTCTTCATGTCTGAAATAGAGTAATATTTTTCTTTTAAGTTACACGGATGTACGGTACAGCAGTCTAAGTAAATTCATCACACTAAGCTCATCGATTTTAAGTTACATTGAGCATTAGTTGCTCATTTTGTACCTTAACCACTTGCTGAATTTTAACCACAAAATGTATAAATTTTGCACATGAACCTGCGTATATATATATAATCAGTGGCCATATTTTTTTTACATTTTCAAATGCCTTCTCCTGTTGTGGTACACTCTTTAAGGACCTTTATTTAGTTTCCTTCCAGTTTTCATCTGATAGACAGTTGGTCTGATGAGTTGACTACATGTTTTATGACATAACAAAAATGGATTCAGAAACACAACAATCATCAGAAAGTATGATTACACAATGGGCTGGACGAGGAGTTGAATCTGCCCCAGGAAGACGGTGCGGAGGGAGTGTGTGACAGCTGGTGGCTCTGAGTCTTTCAGGGGGTGGAGGGTTTGGGTAGGAGGAGAAGCCAGG
>NW_007836700.1:0-736 GCF_000696425.1 Galeopterus variegatus
TGGTTTGGGGAGTTCTCCAGAGGCAGCTTCCAGATACCTACCCCATGACATTGCTGTGAGGTACCTCTTCTCAGAAGATTAAAAAAAAAATACTTGTAAGTTGGTGCCCAGGAGAGCTATCCATCCAGAATTCCCTCCCAGCCAACTACGAGTTGAGTTCACTACCGAACTTCCCCTAACCCAGTTTTCAAACGCTGTGACTCATCTTTTCCTTGGTTGGGAGCCCCACAACTTTTGCTTGATACTGATTTGAGAGGAAAGCTAACGTAAGCCACAAAGACCCACGTTGCCAGCTCCTGGGGACATCTAGTCTTACTCTGACACAACACTGCTCTCTTTACAAAGTGACTGGCCATCTTCTTCATGGCTGTCTCCCAGTTCAAGGAGCTCACTACCTACTAAGACAGTTTTGACCAGACTGGGTTGATCTCGACTCTGCGTATAGCTCCAAGATGCTTTACGAAATATCTCAGTCATAGCAGCTACTTGGTTTTAAAAGTGTGGCTTAGGGGCTGGCATCTAGCTGCAAAATAAGAAAACCGTGCAGACGTGTGGAGTGCCCGAGGGATGGCGGCACCCCCTCTGTTGGAGAAATTCTGTGCTTTTGAGCATTCTTTCCAAATTCCAGTTGTAAAAATCAACCCTTCCCAAAGCTCTAAAAATGAGGCCTGGAAGATAAATTCCTTGGTGGTTTCCCTAAAGGGCTCGTGGCTAGTGGAGGGAATGGGGGGTGAGC
>NW_007836701.1:0-736 GCF_000696425.1 Galeopterus variegatus
GGGACATGGATTAACAAATTGTGGTATATCCATACCATTGATTACTACCCGGCAATAAATAGGAATAAACTATTGATATATGCAACAGCATGGGTGAAACTAAAAATAATTAGGCTGAGTGAAAGAAGCCGGACAAAAGAGTACATGCTTTATAATTCTAGTTATACAAAATTCTAAAAAATGCAAACTACTCTATAGTGACAGAAAGCAGACCAGCAATTGCTTGGAGAAAGAGAGGGAGAAGAAGACGTGAAAACAGGGAAAAGGTAGCATCGCACATGGAGGCAGACGGCTGTCAACTTGTGGTGCACTGGGACTGGAAGCTCTCTCGGGTTGAGCAGAGCATCAGCCTGTCTCAGTGTCTTCCCAGACTGTCCTCTGCTGGAGAGAGAGTGAGAGTGATGAAGCAGGATTTGCTGAGGGCAGGGATGAGAGGACCCCTCCCCCACTCGGGCAGGTCTCTGGGAAAGTTATTCCAGCTGCCAGCCCTGGCCATCCTGGGTAATGAATGGCCTCTCTTCAATGACAGCTGAAAGATGGGACCCTCCTTAATCTGCTGCACTGTTATTAAGAAAGAAAACATTTGCTCCATGGGGCTCCCAGTCGCCTTTAGAAACTTCAAGTTAAACACTAACAGGGAAAGGCTGTTCAGGCCTTAACCCTCGCCTTCCCAGCACAGGCCAAGGCCTCAGCCAGGTGGCTCCATAGATCACTGGCCTGGACTCCCAAGGAGCCA
>NW_007836702.1:0-736 GCF_000696425.1 Galeopterus variegatus
ATAAAATGGATAATGATATCTACACCAGAGGATTGCCTTATAGATTAAATTACAGAACTTACTAGTTTGGTTGTGCATTTTGGAAAAATCTAGCTACTGAGAACTGCAAAGCACCCTTAGCAGGAACACTCCATTCAAAACCGTGCATTGAGACTGGATCAAACTTTAACATGGCTTCTAGCTGTGGAAGGCCATGTCCCTGGGAGCAGCTCCCTTTTGAGTTTCTATCTGGAAAAGCTCTGTGTAGAGCATACTAACATTTTTAAAGCAAATGTATTTCACAGGGCCTAGTTTTGAAATCCCTGTAGTTTCAGGTAAAACCTAACTTTTAAAAATTACATATAGAAATGTTGAGCTTGCAAAAGACAGGAAAATTTCACCAGGCTAAAGTCTCTGATGTAGATAAAAAATTGTAATACAGGAAAATTGCATGCTCAAGGACAGACATCCTTGGAGCAGGTTAACCTAAAGTTACTATTTGGTTACGTAAAAATACTGAGAAAACAGCTGTAGGAAAAGACAGTATTTGGTAAGAACAAGCTTTTGTTGGTGTATCAACTTAACTTTTTGCAAATTGCATTATGGAATGTCACTTTGTTATTTCGCTGATGTTACCAGCCTCTGTTGTTAAACTATACTTAGCTATAACTCCATCTATGTTCCTTTTCTGTAACTTTCTAGCCTGGAGAATAAATACTGACACAGAACACCAGTCCGGTGTTAATTTCCTGAGGAG
>NW_007836703.1:0-736 GCF_000696425.1 Galeopterus variegatus
TGAACAACCTGGAGCAAGCAGCCAGTGTATTTCACTACCACATACAAAGTTGTTTTTGCACTGCAGAAAACATTCAGCAAAAGTTCACTCTGAGTTTTCTAACTTTTGGCCAAGTGCAAGTGATGGAATTCAGCCATTAAAAATACTCCTGATTCTCACACAAATTTGTATGTGCAGTGCCATGACCCCAATTTTGGGTGTTTTTAAAACCATTCTTGGGTTATTATGATACCTTCTTGACACAGTGCCTTAGTTCAAACTCTTACTCAATCCCTGTAGTACTTCCTTTTATATTTAACACCAGATTAATCCTGCTCTTGCACTGACTGCTGTCATTGTACTAATTCCCAAGTACTACTCTGTTTTCTCAAAAATATCCCCAATCAAGGTCAAGCCCTGAGGTAGACCTTAGACTCTCTATTCAAGGCCCTCTAAAATCTGTATCATCCCTCTATTTCAACTTTGCAGTCACTCACCCAAACCCCATTTTTAGTCAGATCTCTCTATACACGGGCACCTGCATGTATGGTATTTATAATCCATGTCTGTCCTCATTTTCCTACCAGCCAAAAAAATTCTCTTATCCTCATTATCCTATCCTACACCTTTTGATTTTATGTCCCATCTGTTTAATAAAGCCTTTGATAACGATTCCAGGCTGTAATCATCTCATCAAGCTCTGATTTCTCACTGCCTTTATTTTCTGTATTAAGCAAAGCACTTAAATAAATGTAGT
>NW_007836704.1:0-736 GCF_000696425.1 Galeopterus variegatus
GCATGCTCAATATCATCCTGGTTTCAGAAGGGGGCACTTGCTTAGTGGTTAGAAGCATCTGCTGCACCTTTGTCCCTGGCAATAAATGAGTCCTGGGATTTTTCTAGCAGATCCCTGAAGGTCTACACAGCTGGACATATAGACTGATTCAACTTCTAATCTTGGTATTTCTGTTTATCTTCATAGTTATTCCTATTGTTAAGTCTTGTGGGTTACACTGTACAAACATTTGCAACTATCACCAAGTCTCAATGGTTGGTTCAGCTGGTCCTAAATGAACAACAGGCAACCAAATGAGAAATGAACTTATGATGTTCAGAGAAAAGAAAAATGACTCTTCTTCCTTTGAACAAGAGGAGCAACTGACAAAGACTCTGTCCTTGACCAAACTTTAGTCAGGCTCCAGAGCTATTTTTCCACTAGGCCCCATCCTTGGGGATGTCCTCAAGAATCCAATTTTAGCAAGAATTCTGCTTAAGTTTGTTTAGCCAGTATCAAACTCTCAATATCTGATCACTCTTAACGTCTAATAAAATTCCACATCCCCCACACTAGGTCACCCTGGCCTGCCTTCAGCAGGACTCCTGTCAAGTCAGTGTAGCCAGAATCCCCTCTTGCCCCTGATATTTTCTCTTAGTAATTTTATATCCACTCCCACAGTGCTCCCTGGCTGTAAATTTCCACTTGTCCATGCTGTATTTGGAATTGGTTCCAGTTCTATACAGATGTTTTTTTT
>NW_007836705.1:0-736 GCF_000696425.1 Galeopterus variegatus
ATTTGAAATTTTCTCTCAGTTCTTAAATAAATGTAACTGTGAATGAATACACTACCATTCAAATATATACAAACCAGAATTCTTCAATTTCTCACTTATTTTATCGAAATAGTACAAATGTCTCCCCAAATTGCTCTTAAATTTTTTTTAACTTAATTAGAGCCTTAAATAAATGTTTTGCATTTTGTTTGAATTTGAGTTCTTTTCCAAGTCTTTAAAAACATAAGTTAGAGTCTTTAAGATGTTGCTTTATTCATATTGTAAGATTTGGAGAGCTTTATAATATGCAGAAGATATCATTAAATTTACCCATTAAAAAATCAATTTCAAGTGTGTTTAAAATACTCCATCTATCACTGAACTGAAAATAACACATAATTATTTCAAAATACTAAAGTAGTCAACAACTCAGGAGCTGTGAGTTTTCTTCAACAAGATTAAAGCGATGAGCTGTACACAGCACTTATTATGTATAATTAAAGTTTTAAAAAGCACATCAGCCCTTTTATAACACCTTTATAAACAGCTTTGTTGTCATGTGACTGGTGATGAATATTGTTCAAAAGCAGGTTACAGTCATCCAGATCTTGTTTCACTTGGTTGAATCAAGTCACACAGAAAGAGTTTTCTTTAATGAAAATTTTAAAAATCACCCAGTTTTCTGTTTATAACAACAGGCCACAGTGGCTGCCAACTAGTCAGTATTTTGCGTAAAAGGGCATTTTTTGTTTATTTT
>NW_007836706.1:0-736 GCF_000696425.1 Galeopterus variegatus
AGACAATTAGTGTAGCTATTGCTGTAGCTTTACACCACTGGAGACACCAGGAATTTTTTTTTGCTTATTCCAATTTTCCTTATACTATTAGCTCACAACTGGAGACAACCCAAATGTCCATCAATAGGAGAATGGATAAACCATGGTGTGGTAAATTCATAGAATGGAATGCTACACAGCAACCAAAATGACATTCATTTCACATGCCATAGATACAAGCAACAAGATGGATGAATCTCACAGACTGAATGTTGAGTAAAAGAAGGCAGACACAAAAGAATACATATGTGTAGTAGGCTGAATAATGGCCCCCGAAGATATCAAGTCCTAATCCCTGGAACCTGTAAATGTTATCTTATTTGGAGAAAGGTCTTTGCAGATGTGGTAAATTAAGGATCTTGTGATAGGGTATTATACTAAGTTATCTGGGTGGGTCCTAAATGCCATCACAAGTGTCTTTATAAAACAGAATCAGAGGGAGAATTCATACATAGTCACAGAGAAGGCAATGTGAAGATGAAGGCAGAAATTTGATGATGAAGACAGAGGTGAAGGAATAACAGGGAATACAGTTGCCAAAAGTTAGATGATGTAAGGAATTCTCCCCCAGAGCCTTCAGAGGAAGCTCAGAGCTGTTGACACCTAGATGTTAAAATTCCAGCTGCCAGAACTGAGACAACACATTTCTGTTCTTTTTTCTTTTCTTTTCTATTTTTTTTTTTTTTTTTTTTTTTTT
>NW_007836707.1:0-736 GCF_000696425.1 Galeopterus variegatus
ATTTTATGTCAATTAAATAGTAAATTTGAAAAGGCATATCAAATCATTATACTATGTGGACATTATTTAGATCCTGGTTCAAACAAACAAAACTCAAACATAAAATAAAACGTCTTCGATTTTTACAAGTCAACTGAATATTTCAACTGTCTGCACAGTTGATGATACTAAGAAATTATTGTTAGAATTTTAGATGTTATCATGAGAACATGGCTATGTTAAAAACAGAGCTCTAATAATTTAGAGATATATATCAATTCTGACAGATGAAATTATGTGATGTTTGATATTCAGCTTAAAAAACAGGGAATGTGAAATGTGTGTGCGAATTAGGATGAAACAAGTTTGGCCATGAATTGATAACAGCTGATTGGTGATACAGGAGGGTTTGTTTTACTGTTCTGTCTACTTTTGTATATGCTTACACTGTTTCATAATAAAAGTTAAAATAATGATAATGGTAAGTATGTATGCTGATCTTGGAGATAGCAGAGTGCACAAATAACACACATGGAAAACGATCTGTCTTGCCTTTCTCCCTGCATCTTCACTAGGGAATTTTTTTATTCCTCTTTCTCTAGGAAATTTCCTTCTTTTTTTTGTATGCCATATTTGCTCAAAGATGCTCATGGGACATCAGTCATAGCATCTCATATATTGCATGTTATTTTTGTCTGTCATTTGTAGAGCTTGTCAGCCTTTCATTGTGCTTATTATAATACAGCAAACCTTTTCC
>NW_007836708.1:0-736 GCF_000696425.1 Galeopterus variegatus
ATTCAGGTTCTAACCTCCATATAATGTTTATCATTTCTGGAAAGGGGAAGAGGACTAACATCATATGAGCACCTGCCATATGTCAGGCAATTTTCTGCCTTGTCTCATTAAATTCTCATGAAGTGTTCTTGGAATAGATGTTATGACGATCCCTATTTTGCCAAACAGGAGAACAAGAACTTAGAAAGGAGACATGCTTATACATACAACAAATACACGTATGTATTATTAGACATGCTTATACATATAACAAATGTACATATTTGTATATCTAACAAATACATATATAAGAAACACATAAACACCAATAAAATTTTTTATCTTTTTACCTTGTTTATGTTCAAAATAAATGCCCAGAGGGAAACAATAGGATTGGTCACTTTAAGAGCAGAATAAATTTATGTCTTCAGAAACCGCAGTGGGATTTTTAGCAAAAGGTAATCTTTAGCATTCTGTGTCAAATAGCTTGAGTATAAATAGGGACTTTAGAGTAAGGGAGAAACTATCTGCAGAACTGAGGAACCCAAAATTCTCCATAAAGTATGGGAAATTCCTACTGTGGGGGCTCCAGGTTGACTCCTTTCCTGGTAGCTGTGGCCCTATAGGGTTTTTATCTCAGTGGTTGAGATCATGAAGTGGTGCCTGCATTTTATATTGTTTGTTCTTTATTGTTTATGGAACATCTCCTAAATACCAGGCAGAATGTTATACATGTTACATAAATCATCTATAATAT
>NW_007836709.1:0-736 GCF_000696425.1 Galeopterus variegatus
AGAATTCTTGAGCACGTGTTAGGCCCCAGCCCTCCACAATTCATCCTACGCTCTCCTCCTCCCAACGCCAGAGTCAAGGAACCCTGTCTCCTCAGGGGATTCCTTTTATGGCCTGGGTAGATGTTACTGCAAGAATGTGAACAGGCCAAGTCATTTAGCCGGCAAGAATTTATCAGTTGTTTATAATGTGCCCAACACTGTGCTAACTCTGCAGAGGATGTTAACAGCCTAAGTAAGGCATGGTCCCTGCACTCTAGTTGGAGAGATGGGACATATGAAATAAGGAGCAGCAAATTTCTAACCCATGCCATTTTGACGGAAGTGGTGCCTTCCAACACTCGGCATACGCAGTGAAGCCTGCCTGGTCCCCCGATTGGAGGGGCTCCTGTGCCCCTCTGAAGTGCTGGTGGATAACTCTTAGCTGGGTAGCTACCTCCCGGCACACCACCCCCTCTTCCAGACCAATACAGGAGGTCAGCCCTTGCCTCAAGATGGGACTGAGGCTGTGGTGTGGCTTGCACTCCACAGCTCAGCTTGCCCTCGTGATCAGCTTGAGCCAGTCTGTAGTGAGGCCACATTCTTGCCTGGCTTTTCTCCATTGTGCTATCCTCTTTCCTCACTTTTCTTCCAAGATCTGTTCCCTAGTGAAGCACATGGTCTTAGACTGGGCTGCATGGAAACCCGACCTAAGACACTGCACATCAGAATCATCTGCAGAGTTTCATAAAAACACCTA
>NW_007836710.1:0-736 GCF_000696425.1 Galeopterus variegatus
CCTGAGCCATTCTGTAATGTGGAGACCCACCTGGGGATAGGAGAGGCAACAGCCAGGTGACCCACCGCCAAGAGTTAACTTCCTTCACCCTTCACAAAGGTCCAGGGGCAGGTGGAACGTGGATGCGGCCCACATGGTACAGGGGAGGAAAGGTGCAGAGGAGCATCTGGGGCCTGACAAGCGAGCTCCGTGGGTGGATGGGCAGGAGAAACCGAGACACAGGCCCCTACCTCCCGCAGCAGAGAGCCAGGCCACCGTGGTGCTGGACGGCTTTGCCCACCTGCCACTGTTGCTGGGCCACCCCACCCTCTGACCATAGCTGTGCATGTGGGGGCCAACACCCTGTTAGGGACCTCACCCAGATCCTGGGGCAGGAGTCAGATCTTAGAACCTAGAGAAGAAGGGGTTGGTCAAGTACCGGTGGGTCCTTGGAGCCTGACCCCTCCCGGATCCTTCTTTCCACAGAGGCCTGTCTCCACTTCGTGGCACAGATGTGAGAACAGAGGCGGCAGTCCCAGGACACTTCCCAACAATACCACCTTTATTCACACTTATATACAACTCCCTTTACATACAATGCCCCCAACATGCCTCCCCACCTAGGCCCCTCAAGACCCCCACCGTAACCCCCATCCAGGCCCCACCCCTCCCCAACTCCCCACACACTCTCCCCACCCTAACCTACCATACTGCCTCCCCCACGCTACCCATGGCTGAGCACCAGCTGGGTCAGTAC
>NW_007836711.1:0-736 GCF_000696425.1 Galeopterus variegatus
GCATGACATGCATATACTCATTTTACCAACAATCCATTATGAATAAGGACTTTTAACTTCATACTAAGAGCAGTGGGAAGGATGGGTTTTGAGCAGGGTGCAGACTTGATGCTAATTGCTAGCTAAAACTGGTGGTGGGGGGAGGGGGAAGTGGAGATTAGTAGGGATGGAGGTGGAAAATAGGCAGTGGAATAGACTGGTGGGCAGATGCTGCCAGCTAGGAACTAAAACCAGAGTCTTGGTTTTCCTAAGATGTTTTCAGCAGAGAACAAACCCCTAAATGCTTTTGTAGGATCTGAAGAGCACAACAGACTGGTTTTTCAAGGTCTTCCTGGAAAGACTCTCAGGCAACCCACATTTTGAAGAAAGACTCCTAAAAAGGGTGGAGAGGAAGGGGAAGAGCAGCTTCAGAGATAAGATTTTTACCTCTTATTGATTTATTTTTGTTACCTAGAGTACATGCAACGTTTTTCCTTTTCTAAGAGTAGGGCATTAAAGTTTTTGTTACAGTTTTGGGTTTTAGGGATTTACTGAAGCTTAGTGTCATTTAAGTGTTCTAGTTTAATATCTGGATTTTTGACATGGTGCCAGAAGTCATTTAACATGCTATTGTGCTATTTCTGTTGGTGATGATGTTATTCTTAAAGAAGGAAAGAAAAGATACTGTGGATAGAGTTATCCTTGGTGTTTCTAATTAGGAAATGTTTTTTTTTTTTTTTTTTTTTAAAAAGATGAC
>NW_007836712.1:0-736 GCF_000696425.1 Galeopterus variegatus
ATATACAGTGTATATTGACAAAATAAAAATTTAACAAAAATAAAATAAAATAAAATAAAAATCAGGCAGTTTCATGTAAAAAAAAAAAAGGGGCTTTAGAACACTTTAATCCTGATTACACCTTCCCTATTTATATGCTATTGTTGTCCACTATTTTAGTTCTGTCCTGTCTTCTTATCCATAAGTTAGAAATTATTATATTTTATACAGAGAGTTTACAATTTATATACATGTTTACCAATTTGTTTGTTCACTACTCGCATCTCAGTGGTTTCTTTTAGGATTATTTTTCTTCTTCTTTAAATCCAGTGGTTCCTTTTAGGATTATTTTTCTCCTTCTTTAAACTTCAGAAGTTCCTTTTCTAAAATCTGTGGTTAGTAATTTTGCCTTTGTTCTTAAAAAGCGTAGGCACACAACTCCAGGTTATCAGTTAATTTCTCTCAGCTCTTTGAAGATATTATTCTCCTGTGTTCTAGTTTCCATTTCTCTTATTGTTGCTGTAATGTCCGCTCTAGGTCTAAACATTGCTCCTTTGCAAGTAATGTCTTTTCCTCTGGTTTTGTTCCTTGAAATCTGGATTTGGGGATTTTTTTTTTTTTTCTGTCTTCATTATTCTTCAATTTCACTACAGTGTATCCTTGTGAGCATTTATCTGTTTTTTTTTTGTTTTGGTTTTTTTTTTACTGATATATAACATACAAATAAAAAGTTGGCAAACCATAAGTATATAGCTTA
>NW_007836713.1:0-736 GCF_000696425.1 Galeopterus variegatus
GGTGCAGCTGGTGGCCAGGCTGGTTTCCTGTTTCACGTACTGTCGGTGTCCCAGGGTTGAGTAAGGGACACTGTGCCCAGAGAGAGCCGCCGTGTGGCTGTGCTGTGGCCCCCACCACGGGCCAGCGTGCTGCTTGCTGGGCACTCAGCGCACTACACAACATGACACGAAAATATGGGATTAGCTCACAAACAAATAAATTACAGTTTAAAAGGTGGTGGAGATGATGACCACAAATTTCTAAAAGGGTTGTTAACTCACAAGTTCCGTCTTGTTGGAAACCACATTTAAAAACTCAACACCCAAGACATCAGCAGGTTCTCAGGTTAGCACCTGCCTGACCCAAGCCAGCGTTGTCACCGGTCCTGTTCCACTCCACTCAGACGTTGCTCCTGACCGTGAGTCATTGTGGGAGAAGACACCTGTGCAATAAATCACCAATAATCTGAATCAATCACCAGTGTCCTTTTTCCTGCTCCAGACTTGTTTCTTCCCGCTTTGCCAAAGAGATACTCTACAGATGTGGTTTCCACCTGGCACCTGCAGGGTTTCCACAGAGGACTTGAGCAGAGAGCAGACACAGCGGGAGGTCCCCCAGGGAGGGCAGGGGGCGGCCAGGTCCTGGGAGAGTACGGGAGGTTGGTGGAGGGAAGTGGCCGTGTTCACAGCCCAGGGCTCCCCTGTTGCCCACGGGTCAGTAGCAAGCAGCTCCAGAGATGACCTCAACTCCCATGGC
>NW_007836714.1:0-736 GCF_000696425.1 Galeopterus variegatus
GAGATTTTCAGTGATGACACCAGATGGTTTTGTGCTCATCCTTGTCACTGTCCTGTAGTAATGGGGAAATAAGCTTTGATGGTAGAGTCTAGAGAGCTGGAGTCACTATCATCATCTCTTCCATTTCTTCCTGGCATGTTCTCACTTCCTAAGGAAAATTTTAAATGTTTTTTTTAACATAACTGTTACTCTATGGCATGTATGGATGTGAAAACCAGAAAGCCTGGGGTAAGTGCAGGTTTTCTCCATTTCCCTTTGGGAAGCAATGGTAAAAGGACAGTAAGCTGGAGTACTGCTCTGATTCAGATGGGGGCACCCCTCTAAACTTGTCTCAGCGTCTAGTCTCTGGCTCACTATGATGGCTAAGTTTTTGAGGTTCCCCCTCTCAGACATAAACCTCAATAACTGGGTTTGTTCACTGAACATAGTTGTTGGAGAATCTAATTGGAAGAACTTACCTATGTGAGAGATGTGTATTTACAGATGGAGCAGGCTGAGGTTGTAGCTCTCTGTAAAGGTATACGGTATGGTGTGAAGCTGTGTGGGGGAGAGTGTGGTGGGGCAACAGCGTGGGCAGGAGGTGTGTATCTACATGCAAGTTATGTTCTGTATTTTTCTGCTGATTCAAGTGGCTGTGGTATATGAGAGTGAAGGATCTGAATGTGCAATCTCTGATGACGTATCTGATCCTTTCCTGCTTATCTGGGCTCATTGAATGTCTTTAGCTCAGCTCTGT
>NW_007836715.1:0-736 GCF_000696425.1 Galeopterus variegatus
AATGGATCGCAACCCTCAGTGTCGCGCCCGTACCGGACCGGGACTGGCAACGGGATCACAATCCTAGGTGTTGCTCCCACACCTCGCTCAGCCAGTGAGTGGGAACCGGTCTGTATGTGGGATCCGAACCCTCGGTGGGAGCGCCGCCGCGCTTCCCAAGCGGCGCACTGTAGCAGTGCACCACCGGGCCGGCCCTATGATGATTATTTCTGATTTCCTTTTGCATTTGGGTACTTCAGAGTGGTGATTTGGAACATTGTAAAAAAAAAAGTATTTACATTCCTTCTCTTCTTCACTTCTCCTTTTTGATATTACTATAACTCTTCCAGAAAGGAAAACAGCTAATTTTCTAATTTTTTTTCCAAAACAGATTGCTTCTTACATCAAAAGTTCGTGTCAGTTTTCAATTTCTTAATATCGTGAGGGTTGATGAACAGTCTAAAGCTTCTATAAAAAAAAACTCCTAGAGTTGATAAATGATTTCAGCAAAGTTGCAGGGTACAAAATCAACACACAAAAAGCAGTAGAATCTCTACTCCACCAGTGAACATGATGAAAAAGAAATCAAGAAAGCTAGCCCATTTACAGTAGCCACCAAAAACATAAAATATTTAGGAACTGAGTTAACCAAGGATGTGAAAAATCTGTATAATGAGAACTACAAACCACTGCTGAGAGAAATTATAGAGGACGCAAGAAGATGGAAACATATCCCATGCTCTTGGATTGGAAGATT
>NW_007836716.1:0-736 GCF_000696425.1 Galeopterus variegatus
TTTGTATAAGCCTCTCTAAAAATTGGGCATTAACATCAAAAGTACTCTGATGCAAGGCTAGAGTTTGCTCTCTCCTCTGTTGGAACAACTGGGTTTTCTGGAAGTGCTGAACTGCACCTAATAGAAAATTGTGAATTTTTTTATCTTTTAGGTAACTGGCCTGGGATACTTATTCCATGTTTTATCAAGGCAACTTCTTGTGCTCTGTGCCTTGGAAATCTTTTGTCACTTTGGTTTTATTTTATAATGGTTTATGATCTTATTTAACTAGGTGTTTTAAGCTTTTGCTGTTTAACAAACTTCCCAAAAACCAAATTCTGAAAATTCAGTCTTATTGATTTGAACTTTGAAAGTTTCCCAGGGCCCTGGAACTTCTCAAAGGATATATGTAAAAGAGAGATATTAAAACCAGTTGGCTAATTTGATAGATTATTTGCTATATGGGAAGCATCGTCAAGACAAGAAACAATGTTTGGCCTTCTTTGTGTTATACTGATATGTTATTAATATGTGCTCTAAAATTGTATAAGTTTCCTAGAAAACTAGTGTGTCTAGGTATAAATGCTATCAGACATAATTTTGGTAATCTGAAATTGTATGCCACAGAAATAACCAAATTTTCTTGTCATGGTCATTTTATGTCTTGCTGTCTGCAGTCGGTAGAAATGAAAAGAACTCTTTTTTTTTTTTTTTTTAAAAGATGACCGGTAAGGGGATCTCAACCCTTGGCTTGGTG
>NW_007836717.1:0-736 GCF_000696425.1 Galeopterus variegatus
CGGTAGCATAGACTGCCTGGGAGGACACACATGGCACCTGGAAGGACTGTCATCTGAACTCCGGCAGTCCGAGCCTCAGCCTGACAGGCTTAAATCATACATGACACAGCCTGTGTTTGAAGCGTGATAGCTTAATCAGCATTGCCTCCATACACAAATCCTTTTTTTTTTTTTTTTCTGGAACAGACTATACCTTATTTCATGGGTGTTTTTCTCTTGCAGTTTTGAATACAACTTCAAAAATCCATTCTTTGAATTTTTTTATTCAGGTCCATCTATTATTTGTATATTAGATTATCTCTGAAACAGATAATCATCAAAGGCAGAATTACTGAATGCCATGTTTTCTTACCAAGCAATAGTACCCATAGTTATGATGCTGTGTTATGTTGTTACTGAAATATTTAATGAAAACAACACAGACATCAATGACTCTGAGTTAAAATGTGATTCAGAATGTGAAGAACTGGGAATGTCTGAACTAATTCATCATGTTATAGTATCCTTTTTATGTGCACCAGAATGCTGTGTGATACAAAACAATCTATGTCTAAGATTAGATGAGCTACTTTGGTAAATATAAAAATTCTAAGAAATAAGACGGCATTGTGTCATAGTGTAATTGACAGCACTTTTTTCCTCTTTGGGTGGTTCATAAAATTAAAGTATATCTTACAATTGATGGCACCTTTGATTTAATAAAATATGGCATCATTTATCCAAATGTTTTAATTTT